>NC_059300.1:9334057-9356557 GCF_017591435.1 Portunus trituberculatus | reverse complement strand
TTCTCTTTCTTTCATCGAGGCCGCTGGACAGCATCAGTATGCGAGGCCTGGTCAGTCTGTGAATGGCGCACGCTGCTGCTCACTTTATTTCCAGTGTTCATGAAACGGTGTTAATTCCACCTTCCAATCCACACCCTGCACAGCCTGCTCTCCCTGCTCAACCAGCTGCTCATCCTGCTCACCCTGCTCAACCTCGCGTTTCGCCGACACAGCCCACTCACACACACATGCACGCACATAGATAGATAGAGATAAATATTTTTCTGATCACACACATGCTCACTACATTACTAAATACACACTACATTAATATAATCAAAACGTGTTCCAAATTTGAGTATAGTAACAAATGAAAAAAAAGCAATGGAAAAAATGGGCGAAATTAAATCAGATTCATTAGTTAAGACAATTGAAAAACTTTGAAGTCATGGTAAAAAATTTCAGTAAACCCTTGTGATCCTGGGTTTGTGAATACAGTGACATAAATACTACACACAGACTTCTTTGCTTCTTTATAATACCTTGGCACTGCTAGTTTCTGATTTGAGTTCTCGTTCTCGCGCACCGTCAATTTTTCACCCATTCAATATTTTACCTTCACTTCCTGGGAATAAAAATTAGGCTGATGATAATACTAATTCATATACATGTTTATCTTCCTCCTATCTCCTTCCTTAGGTTGTATAGAGACTGCCAATTTCCGACTCCAGTTATCTTTCGAGCGCACCCTCAATTTTTCACCCGCGCAAGCTTTACCTTCAGTTGCGAGAATGAAATATGGTTACTAATGACACTAAGGTTTTAAAGGTTTTCTCCAAGTATCGGTCTTGACGTGATAACTTTCCCCGTCCCTGCTCTTCTCCCTTTGTTGCCCTCAGGTGCTGGTCAATTATCTTCAAATATTCACCCATGCAGGCAGGCAGGTTGGCCCACTCACTGCAGGCACGGCTCACTCATTCCTCCCCTTCATCACCGCCACCACACCATTACCCCGTCACCACTCTACTTTCCTCGTTGTCATCACCACTGCTTTCTCCGTCATCACAATCACCACTAATACCCGCTCACTACTTTGCTTTCATCGTTATTATTAACCCATTGAATACCATGACGTATTTCCATATTCATTCTGCTTACTATTTGGCGATTTTATACAGCTTCAGAAACTTAAATGGGGGATGAAAATAGCGAGGACTGTGGCCATTAATCTTACGACCTCCATAGACCATTCCTAATGTCAATAGAAAGGTCCAATCGTACACAAATCTCAAGATAAAAATTTGTCCCAGTATTGAAGAGGTTAACACTATAAATGACAACTCACACTACACAGCACACAGCTACAGCACACTACCACTTCACACCACAACACCACACCACATGATGCCTTTTGAGAGAGAGAGAGAGAGAGAGAGAGAGAGAGAGAGAGAGAGAGAGAGAGAGAGAGAGAGAGAGAGAGAGAGAGAGAGAGAGAGAGAGAGAGAGAGAGAGAGAGAGAGAGAGAGAGAGAGAGAGAGAGAGAGAGAGAGAGAGAGAGAGAGAGAGAGAGAGAGAGAGAGAGAGAGAGAGAGAGAGAGAGAGAGAGAGAGAGAGAGAGAGAGAGAGAGAGAGAGATTCATGTACGCTGCATGAATAATTGGGTATTGACGGAGGAAGCGCCCTGTGGGTCTCTAACACAGAAGTAGGGTGGTGGAGGAAAAGGAGGAGGAGGAGAAGGAGGAGAAGGAGGAGAAGGAGGAGGAGGAGGAGGCGAAGGAGGAGGAGGAGGAGGAGGAGGAAGGGGAGATGGAAGAGGTGACCCTTTCAATTCCAACTACAACGCCCTTGACATCTCTCCCTTCCATTCCTTCCCTCCTTCAGGTCCGCCATTGCCTTCCCTCCTTTCACCCTTTCCCTTCAGTTAAGACGATTCTCCTGAAAGGTTAGTGAGGTAAGGTGAGGGAATGGGTAGGGAGAATAGGGGAGAGTTACTGAGGGAGACAGGGAGAGAGCACCCGTGTATGGAAGAGGGACGTGTGAGGGCAGTGAGGGGAGGAGAGGTGGCATGAATAACTTTGCAGGGAAAAACTAAATTGTGTGTTAATATTTTTGTTGGTTTTTGTCACTATGGTGTTCAGTAAGTTTTTGTTTTATATATGAGTTATTATCCATGGGCATAGGTAAGTTTTTCTTTTCTTTCAATCTTGTGTGTTTTTTTTTTTTTGTATATTTAGGGAGGAGAAAATAGATGGATAGAAAGATGAATAGATAGATGGAACAAATGGAGAGAAGATGGAAAAAAAAATAAGGTGAAAGTTTCTATTCCAATAAAACATTCAAATAGATCTTTCCTTGATACATATATATATATATATATATATATATATATATATATATATATATATATATATATATATATATATATATATATATATATATATATATATATATATATATATATATATATATATATATATATATATATATATATATATATATATATATATATATATATATATATATATATGTATATATATATATATTTTTTTTTTTTTTTTTTTTTTTCATTTCATATCTCTGTCAAAGGTTTTCTGCTGAAAGTACGAAGGCTGTGAATGAAAGCTGCGTGTCTAGCGAACCCCGATATCACCGCGAAAAAGTTTATCTATTTTTTTTTTTTTCTCTTCAGAAGACTTTGGACCATGTGTGAATATTCTTGTTAAAAAGTTAGAGTGTGAAAGTGCCGGAAGTTTGCTGTGAATAAAGTGGCAATGAGGAGGTGAGCAAGTAGTCCCAACTGTCACGACCGCACTTTCCCGCAGCATTTCCCATTTAATTGTTTTCATTTCCTTGATCTCTGTCTCCTCATGCACACACTTCCTTCCCTTCTTGCTCCTGTTACCATCATCCTAGTCTTCCTCCTCCTTGCAGCTTAATTCCTCCCAGGTAAGAAGAAACCGATCTGATCCACTGCTTCCACTATATCTCTCAACGCCTCTCTGAACTCTCTGTCTCAAGTCCCTCGCTGCGCACGTTCCTTGTGGTACTCGCTGAGGTGCCCAAGCATTCTCGTCCGACAATAAAAGTTCAGAATTAGGCTGCTGGAGTGTTTAAGAGTCTACAACCCTGACTTGAAATGGTCCTAGACACGTATACTAAAGGTGAGGCAGTGGTGGGAGGAGAGTCGGGGTGAGGGATGAGGAGTGCCATGGGGCGGTTTAAGGAGGCGTGGTGTGTATGCATGGAAGAGAAAGAGAGGGGTTTAAGAAAGTTTTTTTTTTTTTACCTTTGTGTTGTATGATACAGATTATGTGTGTGTGTGTGTGTGTGTGTGTGTGTGTGTGTGTGTGTGTGTGTGTGTGTGTGTGTGTGTGTGTGTGTGTGTGTGTGTGTGTGTGTGTTTACGAGTATGCATGTTTTTTTTATTTTATATATCCCTTTTAGTGTTATAGTTTTCCTTTGTTTACATTCACTGAGCTAGAGAGAGAGAGAGAGAGAGAGAGAGAGAGAGATAACATTAACGAGCAGAAAAAAATAAAAAGAATATGAACGCGATTCTATCTTTTATAGACTACTGAGCTACTTATACTTAGTTAAACGTCACCAATACAAACTTATGACCAAAAACCTGTCAGTGATTATAGGAGAAAAGATATTATAGTAAAAGGCAAGGTAGCCAAGACAAGACGTTTACATAATTCTTTGTGTCATAGAAATAAGAGTACAGAGACAATACAGGGAAGAGGTTGCCAATGCCCTCGTGTCGTCCCCTTTAGTTGTATTTTTTTCTACTATTTATTTTACAAACACACAGAGAATACAGTGCCAGTGTTCTCTAAACCCAATGGCAGTGTTTGTGTGTGTATGAATGTTATGTGGGGTACGTGTGGCCAGGCTGTGTTCCCTTGTCCCAGAGGTGCCTTAATGAAAATAACGTAACCTGGGAGCACATGGAGCGAGAGGCTTAAGTAAGAGTATGAAACGTAGTTCACCTGAAGAAGACTTAACAACCTCTCTTCCCTTACCACCCACCAGTAACACACCTGCCGCTCACCCCACTCGGCAGGTGAAGCTAAGGAGTATAGAATTAATTAGGCATATAAATGAGTCCAAAACAATAGGGTCCTGGAGAGAGACAAAAGGGAGAGCCGCCGGCTGTTAAGGTGGGGAACGAAAAAGGCAGGCCATTGTGGTAATCATGGCCGCTTCTGCTCAAGGAAACGCTGTAGGAGGTGCACACAAGATATTATGGACCAGGCGACAAAACCCTCAGCCCAGGCGTTATTGTGCCGCGTTATTGACTGGGAGACGACGAAGAGGAGGTGGTGGTGGTGGTGGTGGTGGTGGTGGTGGTGGTAGTGGAGCAATGGTAGCTCTAGGGAGGTGAAAGGAAGGAAGACGGTGACGTGGGCTGTAAGGGGGAGGGATGGGAACGATATTAAAAATGTGATCATGCTGTCGAAGAGAGAGAGAGAGAGAGAGAGAGAGAGAGAGAGAGAGAGAGAGAGAGAGAGAGAGAGAGAGAGAGAGAGAGAGAGAGAGAGAGAGAGAGAGAGTGAGAGAGAAAGTAGAGTAGAAGGTAATGCAGTGTTAGCAAAGTGTGACTGAAATGGAAGTCGTATCGCTCAAACACTCAGCTCGGTTCAGTCTATTGCAGTACCGCGCCTCACATGAATATTCAGGCCTTTCATCACCTTGCTGCCTGACCGGCCCCCCTCCTGCCCCCGCCCCACACTCGTTCGTGGCCCTGGCCCTGCACCCACCTCGACTCTCCCTATACCTTGCTAATATAAAGTAAATGAATATTCACCACACACCCTCATTAGCAGCGGAGTTTCCACGCTGGCGATCTTGCGTCTCTTTCCTTGTCACACGGAATACAAACTCGGGCTGCTGGAAAGGTCGTGTTTGACTGCTGGTTTTAGAATGAGAAAAATTCATTAATCTATTCCATTTTATAGTGATTAATCTCTAATGACTTTCATGTACGACATATTATTTTCTTTGTTTTCGACGAACAGAATTCAGTTATTTTTTTCTTTTTCTTTTTTTTTCCTATTGTTTTTACGTACTGAAAAGGAAATACGTTTCACTGCGGAAAATATTGTGTTTTTACTCAGTAAAATGAATTTACAAATATTGTCTTTATTTGTTAAATCCAAATTTGTCGCTTGCAAAAAGAAATATTTCGACGCAGTGTCTCGATGGCCGTCAGGCTCCGGAAATTAATCGGGATGACGGATTAAAAATATGACAGAAACGAATATATTAGCAGTAAATTCTGAAAAAAATGTGTATATCACGGGTGATATATGACGTTGTAGGTCTTAATGGTCGTAACATTATTTTTTTTTTCTTTTTATTAACGACATCCGATCCGCCCGCCACGCCGTGTCCTCACAATGGCGGTGGTGGAGGGGGGGGACACTCTCTCTAAGGTACATTTCGTGTACCACACTCCCACGTGTCACCACATGTCACGGCCACGACTGCAGGCCAGGTCACATGTATGAGACACGTAGTGGGAAAACCAGAATTGTATATTGTTTTTTCTCTAACTTTTCATATGATCCCAGATAAAACTACTATATAGGACCACTTTCCTGTGATGAACACACAAGACCTGTGGTCTCCATAAGGAAGGGAGAAGAGTATAGGACTGCTGTGTGAAATTCGCCTAACATTTTTTTCCCTCGAAGCAGAGATAAAACCCTTTCACATTTAGATCTGGTAACCAGTGCTGCCCGTGGCCTTTGTGTTCATGGCTGCGGCGGAAGAGTTGATTGGTTTCGTCATGGCGAGTCCGGTCGCGGTATAGGACGAGGCGCGCCAGGTTGGAGCAAGGCAGGAAGGGTTGTGAGTTAACGAAGTTTTTGGCAATCTGAGGAATGACGAGGCGAACTACTTGTTTAATCACCTATTTTACTGAACCTGAGGGCGCATGTAGTGTTGTAGCCAAGCACAGACACACACCGTGTTGCGCGGTGCTGGTGTGGTAAGCTGAGAGCAGCATCATTTTGTGGTGTTGGTTAACATGGGAATCTGCCAAGCGATGAGTCTAGCTAATACTACTCGGGGTATAAAAACAAGGTCTGGCCTCTACAGGGGCTACCACATCCCTCCTCCCGCAAGTGATCTTCAAACATGTCTCTTGTTCGTATTCAAATGAAACAAATGAAAAAAAAAGTCCATGTGACATAGATCCTCGAAATCCGGCCCTGCTGTTCCCACACCAGCCTTTCCCTTCCCTAAATAATTTATAATCCACTTCTGCTAACCCCGGTCACCCCTGCATCTACTCTTCCTATCATCCCTCACCCGCCTGTCCTCCCCTCCACACTATCAGGCCCTTGTTCCTGCCTTCCTTCCCTCCCGCCATGCACCTTTATGGTCTCCATGGCCACTGTGCACTAAAATTGTTTTCCTCCCACGCTTTCCTCCCTTGAACCAACCATTCTTCTCTGTCTCACCGAGCCCGCCCACCTTCCACATGTATAGCTAATTTCCACCTTCCACAGCTGCATGGGCACTAGGAACTTGATTTTTACAGTGAGTGTATCAGAAGGAGAAGTTTGGTTTCAACGATTTTTCAAGGTCCTTTTTCGTCCGTCGGCACGTACAGTACGTACAGTGACACACACACACACACACACACACACACACACACACACACACACACACACACACACACGCCCGGTAGCTCAGTGGTTAGAGCGCTGGCTTCACAAGCCAGAGGACAGGGGTTCGATTCTCCGGCTGGGTGGAGATATTTGGGTGTGTCTCCTTTCACGTGTAGCCCCTGTTCACCTAGCAGTGAGTAGGTACGGGATGTAAATCGAGGAGTTGTGACCTTGTTGTCCCGGTGTGTGGTGTGTGCCTGGTCTCAGGCCTATTTGAAGATCGGAAATAATGAGCTCTGAGCTCGTTCCGTAGGGTAACGTCTGGCTGTCTCGTCAGAGACTGCAGCAGATCAAACAGTAAAACACACACACACATACACAAAAAAAAAAAAACATACACACAAAAAACAAAACAAAAAAACACATACACACAAAACACACACACACACAAAAAACACACAAACACACACAAAAACACATGCACACAAACACACACAAAAAAAAAAAAAAACACAAACACACACACATGTACACAAAAAAACACACACACACACTGTGTTATGTGGTCTCAGTCCTACCCGAAGATCGGTCTATGAGGTCTGAGCTCGCTCCGTAATGGGGAAGACTGGCTTGGTGACCAGCAGACGACCGAGGTGAATCACACACACACACACACACACACACACACAAATAAAATAAAATAAAAAAACACACACACACACACACACACACACACCGCGTAGTGTAGTAGTTAGCATGCTCGACTCACACTCGAGAGGGCCTGGTTCGAGTCCCGGAGGCGGCGAGGCAAATGTGTAGCCCCTGTTCACCTCGAGGGGTTGTGGCTTCGCTTTCCCGGTATGTGGTCTCAGTCCTACCCGAAGATCGGTCTATGAGCTCTGAGCTCGCTCCGACTGGCTGGGTGACCAGCAGACGACCGAGGTGAATCACACACACACACACACACACACACACACACAGACCAACTAGACCAACGTTTTGTTTTCCGGCGGTCCCGCATCCCAGGGTATTCGCGTTTCCAACTTCCTCTTGTTGCATTCACACACACACCGCCTGAGCCGATGTTTGCCTGGATCACTGGCCCGGGTGGCTTGGTGGCTCGGGGGCGACAACCTCCAAACGTTTTCTATACCGAGGTCCATCCAGTCCCTTGTCCTGAACAAGTTGACACTGCTGCAGTATGAATTATTCTGAGCAGAACAAAAACTTGGTGGATGAAAAGCAGTTGGTGGAGTATCCTTTCACCTCCTCGAGTCTTCTCGAAAATCTTTCGGTGAACAAATGCACACTATGTGGCGCTCAGATGTGTTCCGGACGAGACACTGATGTGCATGAGATGTGCAAGAAGATGCTGTTCTTGTTTCAGGAGGTATCTGGCGGGAAAGTCTTTAAAAAAGAAGGATTAATGTGAAATACAAGTAGGAAAATTATTTCTGGGACTTCAGGAACATGTTTTTTTTCCTAAGATTTTCCTTGAAATTGTTTGCTGGATAATTAGAACATACAAATATGGTAGTGGTGGTACCGGCAGCAGGGGCGCTGACACCAGAGACAACAACAGCAGCGGCATCGATTACAGCTATTACAATAATGTTAGTACTATAATGGCAGCACTGTGACATCGTTATTTTGGTTGTTGCTGTTGTTGTTGTTGTTGTTGTTGTTGTTGCTGTTGTTGCTGCTGCTGCTGCTGCTGCTAGAGTAGTATGAACAACAACAGTGACAACAACAATAGCAATAACATACTACTACTACTACTACTACTACTACTACTACTACTACTACTACTACTACTACTACTACTACTACTACTACTATTACTACTACTACTACCACACATTTAGAAGGAAAAGAAGTAATCTGATTCAGTAGCTCTTAATCATCTCCCTCTTCCCCATTTTCTCTCACTGAAAAAAAAACAAAAGCTGCGTTGAGGCTTCCAGGTGCCAGTGTGGATCTTGGAATGAGGCGCGTAACTGAATGCATAGGAACTGGTTGGTGTTACGTATTGCAATGCCATTATCTTTCCCCCCAAACCCCCTTTCCCCCTTCTCTCTCTCTCTCTCTCTCTCTCTCTCTCTCTCTCTCTCTCTCTCTCTTGTTTGCATATACTTCTTTGCATGTACTTGTTTGTAGATCAATATACACTGCACTTATTGTTGCGTGTCTGTGGTCATTATCTGCACGTTATTTTATGAAGGTAATTCAGAAAGTATACAAGGGATCTTTTTAAAGGAAAAAGTGGCGGGAGACAAAATGATTAATTCTTGGGAACCTTGTTTGACCATCTAGTTTGATACGATGATTCTTGTTTTGTTTTCTTTTATATATTTTTTCAAGAGATTTATCTTTATTAGTAAAATGTAAGCATAATAATTTTCGTTTTGTAGCTTCCAGACCTTACATGGCTCACACACACTCTGACTGCGAAGTTTTAATGTTCCGCGTGCTCTGTATGAAACGAACCGCTTAATGATACGACGTGGAGGACCAGCTGATGTGTCCGCAGCCAGACTACGAGTATAATAATGTGTCCCGATGCTGCTAGCGTCGCCCTTCTTTATGGCTGGCTGGTAATGGCGCAGCGGTAACTGAAAACTCTTGACATTATGCATGTAATTCACGATCCGCCGGGAACCATTCATGGTCCTGAATGAGACTGGCGAACCTCAGCGAACTGTCTTTAGTGTCTTATTTCCGGCTCAGATCGTTCCGTTGCCAAAGAAAAATGGAACAACATTGTACTGTGAACTCGTATTGACTGCGCAATATACTTTTATTTCTTCGCAGGTTTTCCCTGAAGGCTTTGTGCAGTGAGCGAAACACTTGATGCATTCACAGTAAGAGACAAAACGAGCATAATGCCTAGGATGTTATTATCTTATGGGAACTGAAAACAATACGTGGCACCTCAAGTAAGGATCACGTAACCAACATTCTCCCACGACTATCCTTGTGTTGTTGTGTGCCGAGTGGCGGATGCAATATTTGTCATATATCGGATTTGCTGAGTCCGTTGCAACTTGGGATGTGACAGCGAGGAGTGCAAATGAAGGTCAAAGGTGAAGCAAGGTGAAGGCAACGCAGGTGCACGTGATGAGTGGGCGTGAGTGAGTGAGTGAGGCGATGTGTGTTATTGCGGTAGCGGAGACTGCCGTGCCGGATACAGGATTAACTCTACTAATTACGTTGTTGTTACTTTAATCATCTGCTTTTGCCAGTTAAACCATACTATTATTAACCTTGGATTCCGATTATTGGGATGTGTGGATTAAATGTTCTTTTGATATCCCCCAAGGGTGGTGTGGACGCTGCCATGGAAGACGAGAGTAGTAAACTAGCGCTTGTTTCTTCACAATCGCATTCGTGAAAGTCAGTATAATTTACAAAACTAGATTTGCCTGGAGTGGTAACCACGTCAAGTACTGTTCACATAAAGTCACATACATAAGTGTCTGTTTGTATTAGAATGGGTTAATGACAGTGTTAGTATTGTAGGACTGTGTGGCGGAAGAAGATTGGTTGTTCCTTCCTGGCAGTGGTGGTGGTGGTGGTCAGCCCCGAGGTTCGTTTGCCCCGCGGATGTAGCCAGCCGCCGTCATCGTCATGGTTAAACAACACCACCAGCAGCAGCAGCAAAAACAAAAATACTATTCATAAACTCGATTAGCGAAACGAGCCTTGCAACAACTTTTGGAAAACATCTCGTATTCATTTCACTTTAATTTGATTGAGTATAGGTAACTGCGTTGTATGTTTAAGAAGTATTTTTTTCTTTTTTTTTAGAGAATATTTTATGATAGACTTTTAACGGTAAAGTATATGCAGGAAATGTTTGTCTTCGTAATTGATCACACGTTTAGTTCCACTCGGTCAGCTCGCCGATAACGTGACGTGGCGTGGCGTGGCGTGGCTGTGCATGGCGGCTAAAGTGTGCCCTCACTCGCGTGGCCGACGCTACATTGATGTAACCGACACAGAGGCTTTGTGTATTTGTAACTAAAGCTAGCAATATTTCATAACTCCGTTACATATTTTGTTCCGCTTTATACTTCACACGTTGAATGTATACAGCGAGCCACCATACACTGCAGGGTTAAAGCAGCACTTTCTGCAACACTGTTTGTTCTGGCATGGGGAGTAAAAACAAGGTCATCCAGCGTAAACTAGCGACCTGACCGAGCAGTGGAGGCCATGAGAGCGATGAAATACAGTAGATCAGACTCATGAACAAGAAAGTGTATAGATCAATAGTATAGTTCGTTTTAAAGTAAGAAATAGAGCGATTTTCATGAGCTTACAAGAAGAATCGGAAAGCCATGAGTTTTCTACTGCAATTGATATTTCTGAAGTAACTTTTCTTTTTTTCAATATCGAGGTCTTGTATTATTCAGAACCACTTAGCAATCACAAAATTCAAATTTGTCATAAGATACAAAGAATTATAATGAATGAATACCTTGAATGTACAGTCGCCGCTGATTTCAATATTAATCAGACTGGCACTCGAGGTACTTACGTGAATTACGTTTTCATTAACAGTTTGAAGTAGTGCAGAAATTGTAGAGAGCATTCGTAGATGCACTGGTGAATAAAATTATCATCTAATCATCATTCAATCATCAGTACTGTGCTTGGCCCTTAAACTCACCAAAATCCTTCAGGTTTGCTCGGTATGAATTGAACAAATAGACTACATGTAAGAGCACATCAGAGAAAACTAATCTAAATTCCAATCGTGTGATTTGGAAGTATTCACGCGTATATGACAACGAGCTTTACTTTATAAGACCATTACCATCTTCTGTTAACTTAGTATACACAACTCAACGTAAACAACATGACTGAAATAAAGTTCACAAAAATAATATAACAACCAACACAACGCCGTTAATTACCGTGACCGCACACCAGAAAATAAAACCAATCCCATAATGATAAAGCTAACGCGATCCTAGTAAAGCAGAGGAATGGGTGTATGAGACGGGACAGATCGGTAGAAGGCGTTTATACCGGGCATTTAAAACCACCATTCTGATTATTTTGCGTCGCACGGCTAACACACACACACACACACACACACACACACACACACACACACACACACACACACACACCTTTTTTACGGCATTTTCGTGATTGGCTCGTGTGTATAAGATCGTGCCTCACTTCAAACAGGCTTGTAAATCCAAAAGAGATGCAATGCGACCAGCGGGGACATGAGGCTCGGGTACCTATGTCTGTTTTTATTATTTCTAACCAGCGACTCATCCAGGTGGCCGCGATACGTCCCCTGCTGTAGGTGAAGGGCGTTGATAATAATAGATGATGACGATCTATGATGAAAACATTGTGTGTAGAGGGTTGTTATTGAAAATGTGATGGGGAATAACGAAAAGAAGAAAAAATAGGTGTCATTTTTTTCTTTCATCGCTTTGATTATATTAGTGTGTGTGTGTGTGTGTGTGTGTGTGTGTGTGTGTGTGTGTGTGTGTGTGTGTGTGTGTGTGTGTGTGCGTGTTTGTTTGTGTGTGTGTGTGTGTGTGTGTGTGTGTGTGTGTGTGTGTGTGTGTGTGTGTCTCAGTGCAAGAAGGACAGTATCTTCCTGAAAGTGACGCTTTATGGTTCTGGCTGGACTTTACGTTACGTCCAACACTTTAAGGTGTGGACCCAGTTCCTTGTGTGTGTGTGTGTGTGTGTGTGTGTGTGTGTGTGTGTGTGTGTTATAGGTATCTTCATAACCATACTATATTCACTGCATCAATCATAGGTTATCGGCTTTCTCAGGCTTATCCGACGTTGATGTGGTGGCATAAGTTACATCACCGCCTCAAAAGGGCCCCTCACGCCTTTGAAGTGCCTTCACCCACCTTACCCACCCCACATACCCACCCGAGTAGCCAACGCCCTAAGTCACTCCATTGGTAGTAGGCCACACATTCACCTGCCTTATATCTTCCTTATTACCTTTCCTTCCTCATATCTCCTCCCTCCTCTCCCTCCATCGTGCATTCATTGCCTGGCATGGTTTGTGTGGATTCCTAAGGTTTCTTTCTCACCTTCCCTTCAAGTTCCCGTTACTGACCATAGTGTTTGTAACCTGCCTCCTTATTTTCACCTTTCTCTGTTGAAGCAGGAAAGTGTTAATGTTTTCTTTGTTTTTTCGGTGGTGGTGCTGACGACAACAGCGAAAAAAAAGGGAAGAGAAAATAAAATAGACATCAAGGACAGGAGGGAAAGAGTGGCAAGAATAGCCTGAGTTGAAGGAATGAGGGAGGGAGAGGGAGGCTGGAAGAATAACGAATTTTAGTCCAGTTTAAGGGCACGAGTAATTCAGTTGTTTTACGTACGCTTGTAGGCACGCACTACTTGCATTTCCAATCCCCGCCTGTCTTCTGTACAGTGGCTGTCGAGGGTGGTGGACGCCGTCATCCATCCAGCGTAGGGGACGTAGGTGTGTTCCCCTTTGATAAAATCACACCGATTTACCGAGATAAATTTTACGTTTACATGTACAGAAAGTTTCGTGCTGTTGCCAATTTCATTTGGACGCTAATTTATTCCGCTGCTTGCAGCTTCGCGCTTCGCCCTGCCCTGCCCAGGAATTAAAGGGATCCCTCTTTACTGAGGCGTGACGTGAGGGGTGAGGGGGCCGCGTAGGGAAGAGAAACAGCGAAGCCTCTCCCTCAGGCATCTCAAACCAGTGATGAAAACGGTAATTGGCAGATGTCGGTGAAGGTCAGGCTATCCACCCTTGTTGACGCCTACTAGTAGTTGGAATAGTTACAGTGTGGAATGTTTGGTGTGCCGCCGCCCTCAAGCTACCCCACCCAGGATTAGTGGGCCGTCAAGGTCTTGTTCTCTCCTTGTGTGATTTGTTACTAATAAACATTTGCCAGCAGGTAGGGTAACCAAAAGCAAGGAGGTGCCCATGCTGGTCCACGAGCCAAGGCGTGTGCTACTGCAGGAGCGCACCATAACAGGCTGTAGTGGCCGGCAGGGTTCGTGGGTTAGTAAACAAGGCGGTGCAACACTTATCTTGGGTAACAAATGTCGCGGAGGGAGACAAACGCTCCTAGGCTCGTGTTGGGGAGGGAAGTTATGCGGTACAGAAACATGGCTGTTTTGGTGTGAGTGTGTCCACATTCACCCCTGAAGTTGGGTGGAGGAACACACCATTGCCAACTTGTCAACCGCTCTCACTGCCGAGAGCAATGTAGAGAGAATTAGCCCAAAAACCTTGACAACAGCCGTTGCCCGCCCAGCCTCCTCTGTAATAACCATCCTGAGTGCAGCAGCAATGCCAGCGGCAATAGCAATCATCCTGGAACCCAATAAAAGTACAATTTCCGGGAGGCAGTAAGCTAAGATGTTTTCCTCTTGTTCGCCTTATTAACCCTATGGCGGGGAGTGTTCCCGCCTGGCCGAGAGTCTGTACGCCTCCCCCACCCCGCGACCTCTCTCTCTCTCTCTCTCTCTCTCTCTCTCTCTCAGAACAACTATGTATGCACACTGCAGTCCTCCTCGCTCTCTCCCTTCCTTAACCCGACGTAATGTTATTAGAAGCGCTGAAGGATGAGCTGCCTTCTTCCTCCATCCCGCTGCCCACCTCATCTTCCCGTCCCAAGCCTACTCCCTCTTTCAAATTCCCTAACCTTCGTCACATTTTCTCTCCTTTCCGCCTCCTCTCTCACTCTCTCCTCTCTCTCCTCTTCTCTTCCATCTCCACTATCCACACCATCTATTTCTCATATACTCTCATTTATCTACACTTTATTTCTCCTTTCCATTCTCTCCTGTGTTTCTCGTAATTAAAAGTATGAGTTTCTAATTCTGTGTTTGATCTCTCTTTAATGCCCTTGCTTGCTACTCTCTCCGATGACACCCATGCATCAATTACTCATTCCATCCGTACGCTCGCTATGTAGTTACCTGTCTTCCCCTACGTAGGCCTCTCTCCTCGTGTCCCCCCTCTCCTTTACCCTCCTCCAACACGCCTCAAGACGCTTGTAAATACAGAGCCAACAGAGTTAATTTGAAAGTTTCTCCAAGTTCATACACGGAGCAGCGTCTCTAATTAAAATAACAGATGTTCCAATTGAAGAAAACTCACTGGAGATGCGATTACCACGAGAGAGAGAGAGAGAGAGAGAGAGAGAGAGAGAGAAACCTTAACACCTCACGTTATACTCGTAGATAGACTCAGACTCTCACAAAAACTAACGACGTATAACCCAAGATAGATCAACATTCTCTCGCCTTCACGTTCGCAACCAATTTTGTGGAGGGAAGGATGGGGGGGAGAGGGCGCAGAAGGACGGAGGAGGGGGACGGGGAGCAGGAGCAGGAGCAGGAGCAGGAGCAGGGGGTGAAAAGACGCACCAATCAGCAGCACAAACCAGCTGGGGTGTGTGTTGACGAAGCCTCGACCCTATGGAAGAGGCGGGCGGCGAGTCTGGTGTGTGTGTGTGTGTGTGTGTGTGTGTTTGCTCACGAGGGGCCACAGCGAGAGAAGGCAGAAGGTGGGGAAAGAAAGAGAACGCTAGAAAGTATGGAATGTGTGTGTGAGAGAGAGAGAGAGAGAGAGAGAGAGAGAGTGTGTGTAAGGGTAAGGTTATTCTCTCTCTCTCTCTCTCTCTCTCTCTCTCTCTCTCTCTCTCTCCATTTCCTGGTAAGGGCAATAATAGTGTTGATACAAGACGCAAATAAGTTTATCTTTCAGTGTTTACTTTCCGGTAATTGTAGTGACCAACCCGCCAAGTTGTGTGTGTGTGTGTGTGTGTGTGTGTGTGTGTGTGTGTGTGTGTGTGTGTGTGTGTGTGTGTGTGCGTGCCCAGAAAAGGAAATATAAACATTTGTATGAAGGTAATAAATCGAGAGTGAGAATAAATTAGAGAGAGAGAGAGAGAGAGAGAGAGAGAGAGAGAGAGAGAGAGAGAGAGAGAGCCCCTTTTCAATCTTACCGAAAGATTACTTCCTCCTCTAACTGTGCGTTGTCTGTTTCTTTTGTTCATCTCATCTGAGTCTCCCTCTGTTTCTCCTTTCCTCTTGCAACCATCCCTTATCTTCCCCTACTTTCCTCTCATCCTCTCCATTACTCTTATTTCTATTACTCCCTTTCTGCTTCTCTCTCTCTTCCTTCTCTCTCTCTCTCTCTCTCTCTCTCTCTCTCTCTCTCTCTCTCTCTCTCTCTCTCTCTCTCTCTCTCTCTCTATCTATCTATCTATCTCTCCCCCCTATGAAAACTAATAAAAATGAGTTTCCAGTTTGTATTTTTCGAGACGTGTCCCTCTTTCATCATGGAGGCTCCAGAATAGTGGGGTTGATAGGCCTGCCACGACTTATTAGCCTTGTTTGTAACCAGAGAGCCAAGTTTTGAATAAGTGGATCTTCTTTTTTTCATCAGCAATAAATAGTAAATTCGTTGGTCTATGTATGTACGTCGGTAAAAAAGAAATATGCCCCACGACATGTATTTGGTTCTTATATATACTTTTATTTACTCCTCGGTCAATCTCGTATATACACTACAGAGGTTTCTACGCCATATTTAAGCTCGTATTCTCAAACACCTCTGTGCTTAACCTCCTTTATTTCAAAGACTTTATTTAAATTTACTTGAGTTTTTTTTTAAAGTGTTTTTACGGTTACAGAGGCACAGTGACAAGATTTTTACATTGTTAACTGAAGAAACTCTCTTGAAAACCCATCTCTGTGGCCCTTGAAAAGAGTCGTAGTGAGAGAGCAAAGCGTTTCTGAATACTGGCCTTAGTCACGGATTCCATTGATACTTACGAATTGCCTTTTTCTCGTTAATGTTCCGCGTTGTCCGAAGTCACTCGTATAACTTGGACGATTCAGTATTTGTTTGAATCCTGTAAGTCGGACGGCGAAAGCTACTCGTTATTTTTTTTTTTTTCTACATGATGTTTCCGCATAAAACCGGTGACGAAATTTGGCATGGACGAAGCAAGAACGAAGACGTATTCTTCTCTTATCATTCTTTCGTTTCTCTCGTTTTTTCCTCAGTACTGGGACGCATTTTTACCGCGAGTTTTGGATGTGATTAGACGATTTTATTGACATTAGGAAGGGTTTAAGGAAATCAAAAGATTAATGGCCACAATCTTCACTATTCTAATCACCACATAAGTTTCTGAAGATGTATAAAATCACCAAATTGTAAGTAGAACAATATGAAAACGTATCATGGTACTGAAGAGGTTAATTGTAAACCGTTTCTCTTCACATCACTTTTTCTGTGTGAAGTTTAAGAAAATGTAATATGGTTTCCAAAAGTAATAATGACAATGGATATATAATTATGTCAAGTTGTCTGTTGGTGATAAGAAAAACTAAAAGAAGTAATGTACATAGTAGTATTAGCTACTCATGATGTAATAGCTGATAATACGAAGTGATAATGCCGTGGGTATGTATTTGTTTCAAGTGCTTTGCTGTGATGCGGAGAAAAAGATGCCTAAAGCAGATTCATAGCAAAGGTAATGATACAAAATACAAAATATTCGAAGTAATACTACTAGTTGATATGTAATTATGTAACGTGACTTGCTGTTGATACGAAAAAAAGATAAAGATGCTTAATCTCTTCAGTACCATGACGCGTTTCTACATTCATTCTGCTAATATTTGGTGATTTTATACTGCTTAAGAAGCTTATATGTGGTACCAAAATAATGAAAACTGGCTATTAATCTCCTGAGCTTTATAAACCCTTCCTGATATCAATAAAATGCTTTAATCGCACCCAAATCTCAAGGTAAAAATGTGTCCCAGTACTGAAGAGCTTAAGTCTAATGAAAATTGTAACTAGTATAACCGAAGAAATCATTTTAGTGAATATGTAATTATCTATTGTGATTTGCTGGTGATAGAAAGACAAACCTAAATGGAACCAAGTAGAAGTCTGATTATGTGAAGCAATTTGCCGGTAATGGAGAGAAGGAGACGCCTAAATGGAAAGCAAATGATAGCAAGGTGTTCCTCTCGCGCCGTTCATTGAGTAAGGTATTAATTCCATTAGCCGCCGCCAGACCCCTGCGAGCGGCGCGGAAAGAGGTTCCTCGTGTTAAATAATTCCATTTTCCCCACGATTGGTTCTTAGAGGAAAGGTTCAGTTACACGCCCCTCTCTCTCTCTCTCTCTCTCTCTCTCTCTCTCTCTCTCTCTCTCTCTCTCTCTCTCTTGATGAATGCAGTTACAAAATTGCCATTTTTAGCCCATCTTGAATAGTTCATTATTTTTGTTTATATTCTATTCAGTACGCTTTCTTTTGTATAATTATCTCTCTCTC
The DNA here is from genome assembly GCF_017591435.1 of Portunus trituberculatus. Taxonomy (NCBI): domain Eukaryota; kingdom Metazoa; phylum Arthropoda; class Malacostraca; order Decapoda; family Portunidae; genus Portunus; species Portunus trituberculatus. The sequence goes on along the minus strand of NC_059300.1, from coordinate 9,338,623 downwards.
TCTCTCTCTCTCTCTCTCTCTCTCTCTCTCTCTCTCTCTCTCTTTTCTGTTTCGTCCTCGGCAGTGAAATGTGGCCACAAAACTTTTACCTTGTGTCTTGCTGTCTCTCGCCGCCTCAATATAATTAACGCCAGATGGGATGGTAGTGGGACAGACGCGCGGCACACTCGTCAAGGTTGTGAAGAGTGTCTTTGTCCCCAGCGTCGCGTCTGTTGGGACGGAAAAAGAGACCACGTTAGATGATGGAAGGTGGAAAGAAATAGTGGAATGGTTGGTGGAGATGAAGGCAGAGAGAAAGGGAAGGAAATGAGCAATGGGGAAAGAGAGGAAGAGAAAGGAATAGAAAGGAGAGAAGGATACTTATGGTTTGTTTGAGTATAGAGTTGGACAGATGGTCTTCAAAAAGGAGAGGAGTGATGTGATTATTGATGTCAGGTGAAAGAGGTGCGAGTGCAAAGGGAAGGAAAGAACTTGTCCATGAAATATTAAATCATAATTGTAAAGGAAAGAAAAAAAATGGATTGGATCATAAAATATGCTGATAAGAGAAAAGTATTGATCGAGAAGTGAATATATTGCAGTAATTTTGCGAACTGTACAAAATTTGGAAAGGAAAGAAATGGAAAAGTTTTAGGGTTGAGTAACTAAAAAAAAAAGTATATACAAAAGGGAAGAAAGGGAAGGAAGTATTGTTTATATGAAAACCATCAACATATTAACCATTGCACACACACACACACACACACACACACACACACACACACACACACACACACACACACACACACACACACACACACACACACACACACACACACACACAGTTCCAGAACAACAGCCGGGCAATGAACCTGTGTTGTGGATTTGAATATATGTATGTGGCGAATTATGTTGTGTATACGCATGAATGTGTAGTGTGAATATTGAGGTATGTGGTACAGAGAGCGAGAGAGAGAGAGAGAGAGAGAGAGAGAGAGAGAGAGAGAGAGAGAGAGAGAGAGAGAGAGTAAATGCAGCATATAGATATTTATAATTTCGAGAAAATTGAAATATCTCTAAATAAATGCGTTAAAAAAATTGGCCTTGATAGATTTGTTAGTCACAGGGACATGTAGTGAAGGTAGAGCAACAGTAAAGTATGTTAATTAGCATCAGGTAACGCCAATATGATTCCATGAAATAATGACGTGTGTGTGTGTGTGTGTGTGTGTGTGTGTGTGTGTGTGTGGGAGGGGGGGGCTGAGGAGGATGAGAAAGTGAAGAAAAGTATGATTTTCTATCTCTACTCTTGTAAAGATTATTGTTGTTGTTATTATTGTTATTATTATCATTATTATTATTATTATTATTATTATTATTATTATTATTATTATTATTATTATTATTATTATTATTACCATTATTATCATTATTATTATAAGGAAGAGGATGATTTGCACTTTGTTTCTTAATTTGTATTTTTTTGTTCCTTTTCTATATTGTCAATGTTGTTTGACTTGTTTTATAATTGTAATCCTTCAGTCGTATTTGCTTAGCTTTGCAATTTTGTTTTTCTCCTGTCATTCTCCATTTATACATTTTTGTTAGTGCATTTTTTTATCGTTATTTTTTTCATCTTTATATGCGCTTTTCTCTTTTTCCCTTTTATTTCTTTTCTTTCTTTTAGTGTAGTTAACATTTTGTCCTTTACTTTATTCATTCCCCAATCGACACACTCTCTCCTCTTCTTCCTCCTCTTCCACGCAAGCTTCACTCTTTTTCCCTTATTCCAGCACTCTCTCCTCATCATCCTCATCGTACTCATCCTTCCTTTGTACCTGCACTCTTTTCTCTCCCTCCTCCTTCCTCCTTCCTTCTCTCCTCGTTTTCCTTCTCCCTGCTCCCTCCGTCGCTTGGCCGCTTATCTCCCTCAGGCAGCAGGAAACTGAGACACGGAGATGCACTGCAATTTTGGTGGATTTTATGAGACGTTTCATGACTCGTAATGTGTATTATAATTGCTTGGTAACAGAGAGAGAGAGAGAGAGAGAGAGAGAGAGAGAGAGAGAGAGAGAGAGAGAGAGAGAGAGAGAGAGACTGGTAAAGACTAAAATATTTTCTTGTTACATAGGAGCGCATGCGGATTTTGAAATATAGACTGCAAGACACGAGGAAACAGAGGAAGAGAGAGTAATGGAAAGAAGTGTGTTATACCAGAGAATTTGAGGATTTGAAGGAAAGATGGTGGAGGAAGAGGAGGAGAAAGAGGAACAAGGAGAAAGAGAAGGTATAGAGGAAGAATGATGTGGGTAACTAATCTGGTAATTGTGTTTATTCCAACGTCGGTATAATTAAGGGAAGTCTTTGAGGAATGGATGATGCGTGAGGAGGAGAGGGAAGAGGAACACAAAGGAACACGAGTAAAGAACAAACTATAGCAAATCTTCTTTACCTATGACGATGTTTGCGGTAAATTTCCCAATCAAGTTTAAAATGGAAGATGAATAATAATGAAGGGGGCTATTTGGCTTTCTATCCACCGTTCTCTGGCAGAAAATGAGAAAAGGAAATGGGAAAATACAGGATAAGGAACAAATGAATGAAAAATAAGAAAATGGAATAGTAATAGAAGAGGAAAGAAGGAAGAACATAAAATATAGACGAGAGGTGAGAAAAAAAAACAGAGGAAATCGGATATAAAGTTATAATGATAAAGAACTGAAATTAAATAGGTAAAAAAAAAAAAAAATTAACGTAAAATTATGATTGAATGTAGGGAAACAGTTAATTGAAGAAAGAATTAGCATGGAATCACAATAACCTGAGTGAAGTCCCAGTGGTGATGAGTGAAAGAGAAGCACCGCCACAACACATAATTTGCGTCACTGCCAAAAAGATGAATGCCACGATGCGCATTTATTACAGAGGTATGGTTGTGAAAAATGCCTGGATCTGTACATGAATATAAGTATGATTATGCGAGGTTTAATGAAATGAGTATGGATGGCTATTCCTTACCCCAATGATGTAGAGTGTAACGTTTGGTAAGTAAATCCGTGTACTTTTATATATATTTACATTAATGGTGTTCTTTTTCACGCTCCTTGCTCACTGGTTATAATTATGAACATGCGAGGTTTAATTAAACGTGCATTTCGTTATCCCAGTGATGTAGAGTGTGACGTTTGGTAAGTGAATCTCTGTACTGTTATCTTCCACTCGCATTCTTTTATATATATTTGCATTAGTTGTGTCCTTGTTGCCTCCTCACTCTGTTCGCGTGTGTATTTTTCATCGTGTCTGTCATGAAAGTAAGTCCTTAGTAACAGTTTTCCTTCTTCCTAGTAACTATTTCACGAGTGCTCTCTTTTTCTTTGTGTGTTCCTTCCTTGTATTGTGTTAACCTTAAGCGCATGTCCCTGTCCTTTCCCTCATGCGTGTAAAGGTTTCAAGCAAGGTAGATGGAAAGATATAAAAGGCGTTTCTTTTTTTCCTTTCTGTAATATTTGTTGCCTTTTTTAGTATCTCTCTCTCTCTCTCTCTCTCTCTCTCTCTCTCTCTCTCTCTCTCTCTCTCTCTCTCTCTCTCTCTCTCTCTCTCTCTCTCTCTCTCTCTCTCTCTCTCTCTCTCTCTCTCTCTCTCTCTCTCTCACAGGTTGTCTTTTTCAGTCGTTTTTTTAAACTAGTCGTACATTATTTTCCTACGCTTCTGTCTCGAAATAGAAGTTTTAGATAATAATAAGTGTCATATCTTTTTTTTTTTCATCACTTGACTCATTTCTTGCTGCTGATCTGCCACTTCCCAGCCAGCCATTCGTCTTCCTTCCCTCATATTATCTCTCCCAGACGACACCTCATCCCTCTATCTCTCTCCCGACTAACACCTTTTTTTCATATATTTCCCGACACACACACACAACATCCCCATTCTTGTCGCCTCGCTTCCTGTGTATCCCGGGAAGAAGCTCGCCGACTCCCTCACCGCAGGCTTCCCACTTTGCAATATTTCTCCTGTTCGTGGGAATCTCCGTCCATCTCCTTCCCCTTCTCTCGATCATGAATCTTCCTCACACACTCCCCTCTCAGCTCCTTACTTACTTACACCTTGCCTACCTTGAAAACACCTGCTAACACTGTCTTTCTCTCTCTCTCTCTCTCTCTCTCTCTCTCTCTCTCTCTCTCTCTCTCTCTCTCTCTCTCTCTCTCTCTCTCTCTCTCTCTCTCTCTCTCTCTCTCTCTCTCTCTCTCTCTCTCTCTCTCTCTCTCTCTCTCTCTACACTCCATGCTTTACTTTTCCTTCCATTGTTCCCTTCCTCCCTTCTTTACCTCCTTCCCTTCCTCCCTCCTTTTCCTACCCCTTGTAACTCTGGCTGTCTCACTACACTCCATACACCCATCCAGTTCCTGACACTCCACACGTACACATCCAGTTCAGTGTTCTTTTCTTCTTTTGTCTGTACATCTTTGTCTTCCTCCTCCTCCTTGTTATTTCTTCACAAATCTAGTTTGAAATACACTTATACAACACTTGCCTTTCCCTTTCCAGATACAATTTGATTTCTTCCTTTACTAACTTGTTTTTTTTATT
>NC_059300.1:9311557-9329057 GCF_017591435.1 Portunus trituberculatus | reverse complement strand
CCTCCTCCTCCTCCTCTTCCTCTTCCTCTTCCTCCTCCTCCTCCTCCTTCTCCTTCTCTTCTTCTTTCGCCTCTTCCTCTTCCTCTTCCTCTTCCGACTACACTCTTGCCGCCCGCCCACAAGCTTTTTCCAGGTGACGCGGCCTGCTAGGAACATTCCGCTTCTTTGTATTGTAAAGGTTTTCGTGTCCTTCGCGCAAACAGTCTGAATAATTTTTACATTTCGGGAATGAGGCGACAGTTTTTTTTCTTTTCCTAGGTGAATTGTTTTAAATGTCACTTCTTTTTTTCTCACTAGTTTTTATGATATCTACTGCTGTCATCAATTTTTTTTTTATGAAACTTGAGTTCACAACATTTTCTGTACTGAGATATTTCGCATTTATTTAACGCTTTTTTTTTCTCACTCTCTCTCTTTTAAACTTAAGGGTAAAAGTAATTTATGATGTTTTACAATTTTTTCTAGCACATTCTTTTTTAATCGTATATTTCAAAGACACATGAAATAGGTAACTTTTTTTTCTCTTTCTTAGTTTTCACGCATAGATTTTCATCAAGACCGACTAACGTACTGCTTTACACACGTCCACCTTTACACAACATCACAGCGACGGCGAGACGAATGAGAACAGCGTAGGTAATACAGATCAACCCAGGTACTCCCAGCGGCGGCAATTAGTGTAGTGGTGGGCTTGTTTTGTGGCTCGCTCACCTGGAAGGACAGGTAATGGAGCGCCTAACTGTTTGATCACCTGCGCGCTCTTGGTCATGTGCGGAACTTCCTACAGTGTGAATGCGTACAGGTAAGTTTTGTGCGCCGGTCACCTGGAAAAAGAGTTAATTAAGGGTGTAATTCGTGTGTTTGTTACGTAAAAGTGTGTGAAGATGCTCATAGTCCCTGTCTCTGTCTGTCTCTGTCTCTCTCTCTCTCTCTCTCTCTCTCTCTCTCTCTCTCTCTCTCTCTCTCTCTCTCTCTCTCTCTCTCTCTCTCTCTCTCTCTCTCTCTCTCTCTCTCTCTCTCTCTCTCTCTCTCTCTCTCTCTCTCTCTCTCTCTCTCTCTCTCTCCTGTTTTTTATTTTCCTTTCGTTATGTCATTTATTGTTTTTCTCTCTTATATTTTCTTTCATTCTTTCTTTCCTTCTTTCTTTTCTTTTTACACACTTCCACCTGGTCACCAAATCCTCATGTCATTTATTGCTGTGTTTTCTTTCACGTATTTTTTTTCCTTTTCTTATTTTTTTCTCGTTTCAGTTTATTTTATTGCACATTTTGTTCTCATTTATCTTTTTTTTCTACCATTGCTTTAAATTTACATTTTGTCTTATTACGTAGTTTAACTTCTTTTATTTTTTCGTGTCATCTTTCTCATTCCTTCTCTGTCTGTCTGTCTGCCTCTGTCTGATTGCTCATCTATATTTTGTCAGGGTGTCTTTCTGTCTGCATTTCTGTTTATCTGTCTAATTCTTTATATGTATGTATTCCATCTCTAGTCTGCCTATCAGTTTGCTTGTCTATCTATCTAATTATTCATTTATCTCTCTCTCTCTCTCTCTCTCTCTCTCTCTCTCTCTCTCTCTCTCTCTCTCTCTCTCTCTCTCTCTCTCTCTCTCTCTCTCTCTCTCTCTCTCCTCCCTCTCCCTCCCTGTTGCACAAAATATGAATGTAAAGGAATATCACTTGCTCACGTAACATAATCAGTGCATCCTTTACACCTAACCATCAGTCCCTACCTTTTCCTCCCGTTTTCTACCCATTCTCTTTCATCTACACTCCATTCCGCCCTTTAAGATATACCTGAGAATGGGAGGAGGAGGGTAGCGGAGGAGGAGAGGGAGGGGAGGGGAGGGGAGGAGAGGGAGGGAGGGAGGTACGATAAAGGTGTTGGTGCCTGGAAGGTATAAATCTGCCAAATATATTGCTCTGTGTATCCTGACCTGTAAATCCTGTCAGTACGTTCGAGGGTGAAGAAAAAAAATGGACATGGGCAGGCTAGGAAAGGAAGTGGATAGTATATACCCGACCTGTCTCTCTCTCTCTCTCTCTCTCTCTCTCTCTCTCTCTCTCTCTCTCTCTCTCTCTCTCTCTCTCTCTCTCTCTCTCTCTCTCTCTCTCTCTCTTGTATAAATTTCAACTCCTCGTATTTTCTTGCTTTTATTTAACTTTTTTTTTTTTTTTTTTTTTTTTTTTCTTTTTTGTCGAGGGCTTGAAATGATGGTGGAAGGGGCGCGGTGCTGGAGTGTGGTATAGAGAAGTGGTTATTTGGAAGCTTATCGGGAGGAAAGAAGGGATAAAAAGAGGATGAAATAGCTGAAGATGTTGCGTCGAGTGCTGCTTGTGTGTGTGTGTGTGTGTGTGTGTGTGTGTGTGTGTGTGTGTGTGTGTGTGTGTGTGTCGTTTCCAGGTCGTAAGGTTTGGGCTGTAGTGGTTGTAGTGGTCGTTTTGTCATCCATAAGTTGCTCTAAACTCGTGTTGCTGTCCAAACTAGTACTAAATTTTGGCTTAACCCTCCATAAGCTTCGTGTTCTCCTCTCCTTCAAGGGTCGTAAGGTTTTGAGTCTTTGTGGTTCTACGTACTGTCATTTATATTATATGTTGCGTCTTACTCGTGGTGTCTTTGTCAGTTAGTCTCAAATTTCTCAGTTTTCCTTGTACTGTTTTTTTGTTTTTCTTCGTTATGGAGGTTCTCTTACATTGTCGCTATCAGTTTCTCTTGTAATATCCTTCTGAAAATCTAAAGTCTAAGTTGTACACTGGTCGAATTTCTTAACACTTGTGAATTTTATTTTGACTGCTTTTAATGGTGTGTTGTTGAGTTCATGATTTTTTTTAGAACATTTAATTTATAGATATTGGTGGTGTGTAAACTAGTATTGTGCACTGCTATAGGGAAATGTTTACAAGCAACTCACTCATTATCTAGGAGCTTTGGAAAAAAAAAAGAGTTTAAGGAAATGAATAGCCTTCCTGTGACTTCCTCTACGTTGGTTGCTACTTATGTTATCAATGTAGGCTATAAGTAACTTCCTTACATAATATTTTTCCTCCGCATCCTCCTTATCTCATATCTCACCAGGTATTTTTCTCCATATTTCAGTTGTCATCCATTATTTTCCCTTCACATTTCAACTCTGACCAAGTATTTTCCCTCCGCACCTTAGCTCTCACCCAGTATTTTCCCTCCACATCTCAGCGCACATGTCCTCCACATATTAACTCTAACCAAGTATATTTTCCCTCCACATGTCAGCTAACACCCAATATATTTTCTCCATATCTCAGCTCTCACCAGGTATTTTCGCTCCATACCTTAGATCTAACCCAGTTATTTTTTTCCTCCACATCTTAAATCTCACCCAGTTTGTTTCCCTTTTTTTTTTCTTTCCATATCTCAGCTCTCATCCAGTATTTTTTTCCATACCTCAGTTCTCACCAAGTACTTTCCCTCCATACCCAGTTTTTTCCTCCACATCTTAAATTTTACCCAGTTTTTTCCAGGCAGATCTCAGTTCCCACCTAGAGTGGTTAATGGATGTAATAGACTCAGTAATTAGGTTGTTAGGGCCGAGTCATTAGGGAGCTTTAAAAGAAGAACATTAGACAGATTTATGAATGAGGATGCTAGTGTAAATCGAAAGGTTATATTCTAAGCAGGAGCTCTCACGTGTAGGTATGATGGCTTCCTCCAGCTTCCTTCACTTTTTAGTTTTTCTTCTTATGATTATAGGATATTTCATTATTCTTTGTATTTTCTTCCGGTAAAAATTAATGATTATTTAACCCCTTCAATACTTGGACACATTTTTACCTTGAGATTTGTAAACGATTAGATAATTTTATTGACATGAGGAAAGGTGTACATGGAAGGTTAATGGCCACAGTCTTCACTATTTTAATCCCCCCCACGTAAGTTTCTGAAGCTATATAAAACCACCAAATAGTAAGCAGAATGAATATGGAAACGCGTCATGGTACTGAAGGGGTTAAGTGTACGGTAGGAGTAATACAAAAGGAGTGTAGTAGTAATGTGTATTGTTGCCGAGCTATGCAGAACGAATCCTGTATTTATTTATTCATTCAGTTTTTTTTTATATCATCGCTCTATCGTGTTTAATTTTGTAGTGTATTTTTCTATTCGTTCATTAATTTGATTTTCGTTTTATTTTAGTTAATTTTCTATATAATCTATTTCTTTTCTTTAGCCATATATACAACACACACTTATGCATTCCTTCATCCTCGCTTCATTCATACGGGTTCGGTCCATCCATCCTCATACTCATACAGTGACCACCGCGGCATCAGTGCATCCTGGTGGCGAGATGTTGACTTATAATATGCTAACAAGTAATCACTAACTGGCGATCCCACATTTAGTATTATTTTTACACTGATTTCCTGTAAATATTATGATTATAGATAGGAGTCCAGTGTTTTCCCCTGGTTTATCAGTATTCAGTGTTGGTTCCCCAGCGTCAGCGTTCGTGGCGATGAGTTTGTGTTGTGTTCCCTCCAGAGCTCCACAATCTGACCGAAATTACATGGTTATTTTAGTGCCGCTGACTCTGGTGTGGTGAAGGTTGCTGGTGAATAACGCATGGTGTGTTTCATTCCGCAGGGTGCACAGTTGATCGTGGTGAACTTGAGTGGGTTTGTTATGTTTTTTTTTTTGTTGTTGTTGCTGTTTCATATTTTTCTTCTTATTCCTGTTCATTCTTCTTATCATTATTATTATTGTTGTTGTTATTATTATTATTATTATTATTATTATTATTATTATTATTATTATTATTATTATTATTATTATTATTATTATTATTATTATTATTATTATTGTTATTTTTGTTCTTGTTCTTTTTATTATTATTGTCCTCAACATATCTACTACTACTACTACTACTACTACTACTACTACTACTACTACTACTACTACTACTACTACTACTACTACTACTACTACTACTACTACTACTACTACTACTACTACTACTACTACTACTACTACTACTACTACTACTACTACTACTACTACTACTACTACTACCACTAATACTACTACTACTCAGCAATACTGATCATCATCATCATCATCATCATCATCATCATCATCATCATCATCATCATCATCATTACTGACACCAATATTCTCTCATCGTTCCAGACTCAGAGGGTGAACAGCAATGCACACAAGATCGCAAAACCGACGAGTGTGTCAGTGTCCTACAAGCGTCCTCTCCCTCACACCCATTCGTGGGGAGCAAAGCAATAAATAGGATCAGCTCGGACACTTACTGCCGCAGGGAAGGCAACATCGTGTCCCTCGTGCCCTCCACCTGCCGTCCCTCGTAATGGATAATGTCCCCTGCGCCCTTCATCTCCCTCCTTCACACCGCCGGCCGTCTGTCAGCCTCCCCGCCCGAGCAAACACGGTATCTAGCGCTGTTCTGTTTTTATTTTCACAGCGTTGTTCTCTCCTGCATTGCTTCTCCGTGATGAAAGCGTATAGTACATTTCTGTTTTTTGAGGATGAAAACATTACTATTTTTTTGGCGGGAAAACACTTCAATTTAGGCTGGTGGAAACATTGCTACCATTTTCAGAGGTAGTCATTCCAATTTCTGGGTTGAAAGCATCACTATTCTTTTTCTATCGTTGAAAGCATTACAATTATTAATGAAAATACTTTTACTTTTTGATGAAAACGCCATTATTTTTGGGCAGATTCACTTTTTTTTTTTAGGTGAAAATATAGCTACCATTTTTTTCAGGGAAGTGAAACGCACCACACTACTATTTTCATCCCATGAGTTACACACTGGATGACATTTTGGTATTTTGGGAGAAATGGAAACCTCATTGCTTTAGAGACCAGTTAGCGTTGTCCACTCCTCGCCGCTTGGACACTTGGACAGACGGACTGGAAGCAGCTCGCACCGAATCCCTGTGTTGCCTTTCAACTAAGCAAGTTAAGCTTCAAGTTAAGCCAAAGAGCATCACCAACACTGTTCCTTCTCCTCCTTCATCTCCCTGTCGTCCTTTCCTTCCTTCCTTATCTCCTCTTTCGTCCCTTCCTTCTCTCCATCTCCCCTTCTTTCCCTTCCCTCTCTACTCCAACTGACGGATGGTTCAGGCGGCAGGTGGCACACAAGATAAGAAATGGAGAGAAGAAAGAGGAACAGAGGAACACATCAGGGAAGCACAGACAGCGGCAGAAGTATTGGTTTATGAGGTTATTTATTGGGTCTATACTATATGGCATACAGGGAGAGGAATAGGACAACAGAGGGGGAGGAGAGAGGGAAAGAAAGCGTCACCCGGCCCGCCACAGTTGTATTCAAGCGCCTAAGGTGGACGGACGCTGGCTGGCGGATATGAGGCAGTGGCGCGTCCATTAAGGTCTCTTCCCTTACTTTTGATGTGCGTTATGGTTGTGTTTCCTCCGCGGGGCCCGAGTGAGACAGGTAGCGGAGATTAAAAGAGAGAGAGAGAGAGAGAGAGAGAGAGAGAGAGAGAGTGTGTGTGTGTTTTGAAGAGTGAGTTTTTCTTTTAAGACTAGCATTCGTACATCACGTGACGCCATGTGCTGGTCTCTTATCCCAGTCACTCTCTCTCTCTCTCTCTCTCTCTCTCTCTCTCTCTCTCTCTCTCTCTCTCTCTCTCTCTCTCTCTCTCTCTCTCTCTCTCTCTCTCTCTCTCTCTCTCTCTCTCTCTCTCTCTCTCTCTCTCTCTCTCTCTCTCTCTCTCTCTCTCTCTCTCTCTCTCTCTCTCTCTCTCTCTCTCTCTCTCTCTCTCTCCATCATCCCAGTCTCCCTGCTTCATCACCTTTCTCACTGCAGCGTTCACTCTTTCCCCTCATGCCTCACTTTTCATGTTTAAATTACCTTCATCACTCACTCTTTTTCCCATTTTCCCAATATTTTTTTCTTCGCTCTCCTGCATCTTAGTATTCTTTCTATCATGAGCAATTTCAGTCTTTACTCCTTTACTTTTATCATTGCCTCTTTACTTTCCCTCTCCCTCTCGTCATCCACTTGCTTCCTCCTCTCTTTTACCCTTTTCCCTCCTCTTTCTTCTCTCTCTTTTAACTTTTTCTCATCCTTCGTAGCTCCCATAGGGCTAAAGGTCATTCTGTCAGACTTCCCTAAACAGTTCTTTATTACATATTTATAGCTCGCAGTTTGTGTAAGTCTTAATGTCAGACGAATCCTTCATTTATTATTTTCTCGTATTACTTTTTCCACAGTGTAATATGGGATAAGTTTAAGCCATTTTGTTGTTATTACATAGGTAGACTCCATTTTTCATAATCTTCTTTGGGAGATTTTTTTGTTCAACCTGCTGTCATCCTTTCATAATGTCAGAGAAACTTAAACGTTTGTGTACTTAATTTCAAGAGTATATTTGCTACGTGTTGTCAGAGTAGTATTTTTTTTTCCAACATGTTTTCTGTGGAGGTATTTTAATTAATTCTACAGCAGAAGAGGCAAAGGGGGACGTCTTCTAAATTTCCATGCAGTAAATGGGTAAAGGTAATTCTCCTGCTGTCAGATTTTCAGGGATACATTCTGCAGCAAATTATTGTGTCCTGGGGGAGCTGAATCCATTTTGGTCAAGCTGGTTTAGTTGGCTTGCTCAGGGTACGAAAGGTTTTGCTCTGTTGCTGAAAGGTTCATGGTTCAGACCGGAATACAATCTGTTCGTGGTTCAGGTTTTTCTATGAGTGACTTATGGGAATGTGATGCTTAAAGTGAGACTACATTTGGCTTCCTTTGCTTTCATAAGATCCATATAGAAAGAAGTCCTGTTTGTTAACCTTTTTGTTTTATTTACTAAATCTTTAACATATACAGCGGTTGCATTTTGTCTTCCCTTTGGTGCAGTATATGTAAAAAAAAATCATAGGTAAATGCACAGAAAAGAGAATTTTTTTTTTTTTTTTTTTTTGCAAGACGGGAAGCTGACCAAGGGCAACAAAAAAAAAAAAAAGGCCCACTTGACTGCCAGTTCTCTTAAAGATAACAAGAGTTAGCCAAAAGTCTGGCGATGTTTAATGTTTCACCTTTAAATTTTACAATAAAAGATGCATGTAATTAAAACTCAAAATGTCTCAATGTAATTTTTTTTTCTTTCTTTACTTTCTATTCTCTTTGTGTGTTCCACTATCGACCAAAATCATAAAACTTCCCGCGCCGCGTTGCCTCTAGGACCAAAGTTAATGTAGAAGAGCCATTCTGTCTGCTGCCCTCCGTTTTCCTGCTTATTGGCTGTGTTTGGAGGTGCTTCTCTCTCTTGTTTCCAATTGTGCTTCGGCTGGCAACAAAACGTGTATGTGTGTGTGTGTGTGTGTGTGTGTGTGTGTGTGTGTGTGTGTGTGTGTGTGTGTGTGTGTGTGTGTGTGTGTGTGTGTGTGTGTGTGTGTGTGTGTGTGTGTGTGTGTGTGTTGTTGTTTCTCCACTCGTTACATCGGCCTAGGGTTGTCTGTGAGTGGCGCAGGTGCAAAATTTTCGCTTTACAATTATTAGGGAAGAGAAAAGATAACAGGTGAAGATGTGGATGGGATGTGGATGTGGAGGGAACAACACATTATTTAGTGGAGGGAAGGAGGCACGACTATGGTAACAGGAAGGAGGGTTGAGTACACTTGAAGGGCGGAGGGTTCGGATGGATCAAGGAGGAGGATTGGAGGAGGCTACTATTGAAGGGGAGAGAAAGGATTAGGGTATTCGAGAGGAGGAAGGGAAGTGAAGGCAAGCCGGTCAGTTGGTGTTGTTTAGGGGACCTGGAGACAAAGGTTATATATTTTTTTTATTGTAGTTTTTATAGTCTGTACACGTTCCGTATTTTACCTGGTTTTAAAATTGCAGTTCTATGCATTCAGAAAATTACCAGCAAAGCGTTTTATTTTCTATTTTGTTTTATTTATCATTTATTTATTTATTTTTTGGCCGTTCTTTGATGTGGAAAGCCTAAAAATTTGCATGGCGTTATTTCTACAATCCAGCATATTACACACACAAAAGTCGTATATGTATGTATGTATGTATATCTTTTTTTTTTTTCCCTTTTTTCTGGTACTCTTACACTACACTCCTACTTACACTACATAGTTCTCCATTACGAATCATCATTTCACACACGCCTTTACATCCTCGGCTCTCCCTTCTACTATTATCCTCTTCTCACGCACAGTAATCCTAAGTAACCCGCGTTCTCAACTGCTTGCCTTGAAGATTATCATTAATATTAACCCTTTCAGTACTGGGGCGCATTTTTACCATGGGTTTGGGTATGATTAGACGATTTTATTGACATTACGAAGGGTCTATGGAGGTCAGAAGATTAATGGTCCAGTCTTCACTATTTCCATCCGCACATAAGTTTCTGAAGCTTCATATAGTCACCAAATAGTAAGCAAAATTAATATGAAAACACGGCATGATACTGAAGGGGTTAAGGAAGAGGAGGGAAAAAAGAACAGGGAGTTAATCTTTGCTTGATCTTCAGGTGGTACTTTAACTGCTGCGACACCAAAATTCATTCACTCATTCAGTTTCTCAGTCAGTCAATCATCTGGAATTGCAAAAAAAAGTACTGTTACATTTCCACCACTACCATCAAAGAATTACTCCTTCAGTTAGTCAGTCAATCAGTCGTCTCTGGAATTATAAAAAGCACCTTTATATTTCCTCGAGTACCATCAAAGAATTACTCCAGTTAGTCAGTCATTCAGTCAATCAGTCATCTCTGGAATTATAAAAACCACCCTTATATTTCCTCGAGTACCATCAAACAATTACTCCAGTTACTCAGTCATTCACTCACTCCTCTAAAATTATAAAAGAAGTAACATTTATATTTCCCTTGCTAGCATCTGAGAATGGACGCAACATACCTATCTATTCCACACAGAACGTACGAGGGAAATTGGAGCGAGAATAGAATGAAAACCAGAAAGATAATGCTGAAGAGATTGAGGAAATGGATACGTGAACAGTGGAGCTTATATTCCCTGGCGGGCATGAAGACGCAGGGCTGAATGTTGTCTCCCTGGGGATCTGGAAAGCACGTCCTGGAGAGCCTTGCAGTTTGATGGAGGAAAAGAAAGTGAAGGAGAAAGGAAGGGAGAGAGGGAGTGAAAGTAATGAAAGGAAGAAGTTAGTAAGAAGATTCATTCCATTACACTATTTCTACTTTTTTCTTTATTCATAGAAAATGTAAAATGTGTCACTATAATCTTCATTTTTATTTTCAGTCTATTGTTGATATGATGGTTTATCTATTATATAGGTTTGTTTTGTTTTTTCCCGTACGTTTTTTTCTTTATTTTCATTTGCTTGTTACAGTATTTTTGTGACTGTCAGCCTGCTTGTTTCAACTCTTTCCCTCCCTCTGTGACCCTTTTTCCTCCTCAGTCAGTTTGTTTCTGGTTTCGTCTCGCAGTTGTTATTGCATTTTTCTGTCTTTTGATGTTTACTTTTCAGTCAGTCTGCTTCCTTTTTCGCATTTTTAGTCCTTGCCTATTTTTACTTTTTCAAATGTTTTCACCGCTTTAACTTTTACCAAGCTTTCTTTTGTAGTCTGCGTATTTGTGATTTTTAGCTTATCTATAACTTTTTCTACACCCAATCAATCTATTCTCTCTCTCTCTCTCTCTCTCTCTCTCTCTCTCTCTCTCTCTCTCTCTCTCTCTCTCTCTCTCTCTCTCTCTAACCCCTTGACTTCTTTCAATATTTATCTATCACTTTATCTTATCTCTTTGTTTCCTTTGTGGCATGTAGCTCCTCTGAATTGCTCTCGTGTTATAGAAAGCGTTTGGTGACGAAAAGCAGCTCTATTATCTCTGAGCAGGAGGTGAGAGGCTTATCGGCTTTCCTTGCACATTATTATGAAGCGATGGACAAAGGAGCAAAGAAAAAAAAGGAAGGATGACACTTAATAAGAATGATAATGATGATGTCGGCAGTTACTATAATGCACGAAATGAACTGAAGGGAGAAAGAAAGGGAGGAAGGAAGGAAGGAAGGAAATTTATTGGTATTTATTTTGCTATGAAATGAGAAGTAAAGAGGAAACAGAAAAGATGACAATGGTGATGATGGTAGTTACTTTAATGCACGAGATGAACTCAAGGAAGGAAGGAAGGAAGGAAGGAAGGAGGGAGAAATGTGATTGGTATTCTTTTCAAACAGGTAATTAAGCAGCACTCATTATTTCTCGATGAGGTGCTAACGAGGTCGTGAGGTGGCCATTAAAGGCGCCTAACAAGCCTCCTGAAGGTGCGGGAGTCTTAACCTGATGATGGCAATTGTGTTACTCCCTCACTCAACGCTCTCCTCCTCTCTTCTCCGTCCTCCTTCTCCCATTCCTCCTCGCTGTGTTCTCCTCTATTCTCTCCTTCCCTCACTGCACAGTTCCTAACGCGCCAAGTTCTCTGTTTGCCAACTCTCCAATGCGTAGTTTCTCACTGGTCGGGTCTCTGTAGTTCAATTCTTCATTCTGCTTACTAATAGGCGATTTTATTCAGCTTCAGAAACTTATGTGAGTGATTAGAATAGTGAAGAATATGTACATTAATCTTCTAACCTCCATAGACTCTTCCTAATGTCAATAAAATCTTCTAATCATACTCAAACTCTCAGTAAAAAATGCATTCTAGTACTGAAGAGATTATGGGGCTAGTTCTCACAATTCTTCGCCTTTGTTTCGCGATGGACAACTTTTTTCGCATGCCTTAATTAAAAAAAAAAAAAGCAAAAATGAATGATATAAAACAAGTCTGCAGAAAGCCTATCCCTGGAGAAAAATATCAAAATAAGTCAGACTGTCGCTGTTGAGGAAAAAGAAAAATATTGCTCAGGAAAAGGAAAACCTGTCGTCGCTGCATTGAAAATTTTGTCACGGAAAAAGTAGTTTGACGAAAAAAAAACCTCTCTGCATTTGGTACGAGTTGATTGAAGGGGTTAGCTGTTTGTTGATGTGTACCGTTGTGTTTTATTGTGGTATAGTTTTTACTGAAGTACAACTGTCTTCTTTTTTTCTTTTTTTTTTCCTCTTCCTTCTCTTCCTCCTCCTTCTTGTTCTTGTTCTTCTTGTTCTTCTTGTTCTTGTTGTCCTTGTTCTTGTTCTTGTTGTCGTTCTTGTTGTCGTTCTTGTTGTCCTTGTTCTTGTTCTTCTTGTTCTTGTTGTTGTTGTTCTTCTTCTTCTTCTGTACTACTCCTCCTGTTGTAATATATTTCCTCCTCTTCTCATCTTTCACACTGCACTTATCCTCTTCCCCACACGTCCGCTTCGCTTCTTATTCTGTCCATTTGTCTACTTCTTTTTTCGTCTCCTTTCTTGTTCGTGTTAACCTATCTCTCTCTCTCTCTCTCTCTCTCTCTCTCTCTCTCTCTCTCTCTCTCTCTCTCTCTCTCTCTCTCTCTCTCTCTCTCTCTCTCTCTCTCTCTCTCTCTCTCTCTCTCTCTCTCTCTCTCTCTCTCTCTCTCTCTCTCTCTCTCTCTCTCTCTCTCTCTCTCTCTCTCTCTCTCTCTCTCTGTATATATATATATATATATTTGCCTCCAACACACTTTCATTTTTGCTTTCTTTAATTTTTTTCAACCCTTTCCTCCTCATCCTTTCCCTTCAACTCTTTGTCTTATTTTTTTTTTCGCCTTCCGTGTTCCCTTTTATACTTTGTGTCTTTCTTTAAGTCTTTGGAATATTCTTTTTATAATCTCGCTTTATTTTTTGTTTCTATTATTATTTTCTTGTTTGGTCGCCATTGTGATTTCCCTTTGATCCTTTAGTTTCCCTCTTTTAAACTTTTATTAGCATTCCATTCTTCGGGATCGTCGGCCTTCTTGACATTTTTTTTTCTGGTTTTTTAATTCTTTTTTGTATTCTTTTTTTTTTTATTTAGTTTTTCATAACTTCCTCTAAAGCTCTTAGTTCACTTCACTTCTGCTTCCTGTTTTTTGTGCCTTCTTTCCTTTCGTCCTTCGTTCCTTCGTTTGTTCCATCTTTTTTTTATTTTTTTTTATTTACGTTTATTCAACAATTTTTTTTCTCTTCCTTTTCTTCACCGTCATCGTCATCGTCATCGTCGTTATCGTCGTTGAAATTAATTTTCAATTTCCCCTTTCGAACTCTATAATTCTCTTTCTATTTTGCTGCCTGCATCTCCTCCTCCTCCTCCTCCTCCTCCTCCTCCTCCTCCTCCTCCTCCTCCTCCTCCTCCTCCTCCTCCTCCTCCTTCCCAGGACTGATATTAATTATAAAACTTTTCACTGCTCGTGTGACTCATTAACTTTCTCTCCTGAAAAGTGTTAATTGACCCAAATTACCCAATCTCAGGTCAATTACCCATCGATGGACTGAGACGATCAAATGTTTGACCGAAAGTTGTCACTATTCTTTTTTCGAAACGTTCTCTAATTAACCACTTTCTTTTTCAGCCATCCTGTTCAGGAAATGAAATTAGAATTCTATAAGGAAGTCTTTGCTAATTTTGTCGTATTTGTTTATATTTTTTGTAAGTAAAGTCTGTTACAGTTTTTTGTAATTTTGTGGATGACTATAATGTGTTTTGCTATATCGAATATAGTTGTTTTAGTATCCAGCATCGTGCGTAAATGAAAGTAATGTTGTGAGAAAATAGAACATGCAGTTGCGTTATTTCTACTCCTGTATCTGTGTCTATAACGGAGAATGAAAAAAAAAAAAACGTTACAGTAAGAATCATAACTTATTCCTGAGATTTGTGCATGACAGTCACCTCTCATTTTGCCTAATGTATTCTATTGTTGTATACTTGGCCTCAGAGTGTCCTTGCACGTTCAAATACCTTTCAACACCTGAATTACTGAGAACCTTGTAATCATAATTCTACATCAAGAGTTTGGAAATACCTTTTAATTCTAACAGTATCTACTCCCTAAGTCAGCAAGGCTAGTGAGGCTATATTTTAAGTATCTATTGCCTGTTATCTATGTCTTATTTTGCATCAAGATCAACAAGGACTTCATGCTACACTGCCAATACTGGATCTTATCATATCTTTTGGGTCTTCCTACATCCCTTTATTTTCCTTCTTCTGCAGCAACACTGAGGCTTCTTCAGGCTGCTGCTGCTTCTCCTCATCAAATCTGTCTGGGAAAATGTGTCTTTCGTAATGAGAAGTTGCATCATCAAGCATTTTTTTCCTCTCATCCATTATCTGACGCTGCAGTTGTAAATATTGTCTCCGCGTTCCGTTGTATTATGTTGATATTTTCGTTGCTCGTTTTAAAATGTTTGTGTGGCGCGTTTTTGTGCACATTTGTTTCCCTCCAGCTTGTGCAAACTTTTAATAATGGCTTGCTGTGTTGTTTCATACTTTTCAGTAATTGTTTACATTTTCATTGTTGTGCTTTTTTTTTTCTTTTACGAATGGAGTGTTTGTGTTATGGCCAGAATCTTAATTATTCTGCTAATTTTCGTTGCTGCTGTTGTTGTTGTGGATAATTATTATTATTATTATTGTTATTATTATTATTATTATTATTATTATTATTATTATTATTATTATTATTATCATCATCATCATCGTTATTGCCGCTGCTGCTGCTAAAACAATACCAATAAAAGAATGCCCATAACAGCAATCATAGCCGGTAATTACACGGTAGAAATGGCCGGTCAAGAGTCATTTATCGCTTACTACCTCTCAGTACATACGTCCTCTTGGGAACACTCGCCACTCCTGTACACCGCTTACCTCTCATTTACATAGACGTAATTAATGGCATTCACTTCGTTCAGGTCCGTAAAGTAACAACAGGTCCGTAAAGTAACAACGTGTGTGTGTGTATGTTTCACTGTTTGATCTGCTGCAGTCTCTGACGAGACAGCCAGACGTTACCCTACGGAACGAGCTCAGAGCTCATTATTTCCGATCTTCGGATAGGCCTGAGACCAGGCACACACCACACACCGGGACAACAAGGTCACAACTCCTCGATTTACATCCCGTACCTACTCACTGCTAGGTGAACAGGGGCTACACGTGAAAGGAGACACACCCAAATATCTCCATCCGGCCGGGGAATCGAACTCCGGTCCTCTGGCTTGTGAAGCCAGCGCTCTAACCACTGAGCTACCGGGTGTGTGTGTGTGTGTGTGTGTGTGTGTGTGTGTGTGTGTGTGTGTGTGTGTGTGTGTGTGTGTGTGTGTGTGTGTGTCTGCAGGGACAGGTTAGGGGAGTATACATGACCAGGAATATGAGACTCAAGGGACACTAATGGTTTTTTTCACCTTCAGGAAACGCTGATCTTCGTTCCCATTATTTGAGTGACCACTTTCTCCTATCCGTCTTCCATTTTTCCCCTCCTGTTAGTTTATAGGCATATTTTTTTTCTTTTTTGCAGTTCCCCTTTTTTGTACATCATATTTCCAGTTTTTTCATTTTTTTATATTTCTTTAGTTATTTTCCTCCCTGTTTTATTTTTCCCTCCACTTTCTTACAGTACTGTACATATTTCATAGTTTTTTTCTATTTTTTTTCATTTATTCCTTATTTCCGTTATGGACGCAATCCTTCCATTTATCACGAATTTATTTTCACACTATCCTATGGTTCTACGTCCACTTTCCTCTCTCGCTGCTTCCATTATTCTCCTGCCTTGCTTGCTTCTCTTTTTCTTCCCTTCCTCTTACTTTCATTTCGCCTCATTAACCTCATTTCAGAAAAAAATAGATAAAAGCTTTTAGTGTAAGGACTGAGAGTGCTTGAAGCTGTTAAGGAGAAGAGAGAGAGAGAGAGAGACATTCCATATAACATCATCTCATACCAATCTTTTTCTCATCCTCACTTTTGAAATTCATTCCACCTTTTCCTTCCCTTCCTTCCCTTGTTGAATTCTTCCCCTTCAGTCTCTCCTCACTCCCGTGTTTGCATAATCATCCCCTTAGCCATTTATTCCGTGCAGGTGACCAGTAATGCAACACACCTGTCATGGCTGGTTCGTGCCTTATCCTCCCAATTCATCACTGAGGGTGGGGAAGAGCGTCTGACAGCGGTGCGGCAAGAGAAATGACACATACTACTGCAAGATCTGCCCGGAGTTTGTCTTTCTTTCGTCTTACAATTGGTGGCAGCCGGAGGAAAGTTGGAATGTTTGTAGGTGAAAGGGAACGGAGGAAAGGAGGCATAAAAGAAGTGTGGCAGTGAGAAAGGAGGGAAAGTTTGTAGTGTGGAACGAGTTTGGTTTATAGCGGGGGGAAGTTTAAACTCGTACAGGGAAGAAGCGAATGTTTGGTTGGTGTTTGGGCGGTGCGTTCACAGGGAAAGGGCAAGGCGTGATGGAAGAGGATAAGGGTTGAGAGAGAGAGAGAGAGAGAGAGAGAGAGAGAGAGAGAGAGAGTGTGTGTGAGTATGAGTGTGAGTGTGAGTGTGTGAGTGTGAGTGTGTGACATTTCTTCCTCTCCATTTCTTCGTCTCTTTTTCTCCTTCCCTATCGCCACGACGTTCCTCTTACCTCATTCTGTTCTTTTTTTTTCTTCTCTTTCCCCTTCGTTGAATTTATAGCAGTTTTGGTGTTTCGTCTCTCACCTGTCCATCTTTTCCCCTCGTCTTCCCCTAACTTCTTCCCTTCCATCTACGTTCTTTTTAGGTTTCCTCCCCTCTGTCTCTCTCATTTCTCATCCTCTTCTTCTCTCCTTTATCTCTCGTTTTCTTTTTCATCTTGATTATTCACCTCTTTCCTTTCTGATTCTTGATTCCTCTCCCTTATCTCTTCTTCTTTCTTTCCACATGTGCATTCCTTTTTGACATTTCTTACCGTATCTCGACTTTTTGGTTTCCTCTTCTCCCTCTCTTCTTCTTTTCGTTTATTAAGTTTTCTCATTCTTCTCTCTCTCTCTCTCTCTCTCTCTCTCTCTCTCTCTCTCTCTCTCTCTCTCTCTCTCTCTCTCTCTCTTCTTCTTCTTCTTCTTCTTCTTCTTCTTCTTCTTCTTCTTCTTCTTCTTCTTCTTCTTCTTCTTCTTCTTCTTCTTCTTCTTCTTCTTCTTCTTCTTCTTCTTCTTCTTCTTCTTCTTCTTCTTCTTCTTCTTCTTCTTCTTCTTCTTCTTCTTCTTCTTCTTCTTCTTCTTCTTCTTCTTCTTCTTCTTCTTCTTCTTCTTCTTCTTCTTCTTCTTCTTCTTCTTCTTCTTCTTCTTCTTCTTCTTCTTCTTCTTCTTCTTCTTCTTCTTCTTCTTCTTCTTCTTCTTCTTCTTCTTCTTCTTCTTCTTCTTCTTCTTCTTCTTCTTCTTCTTCTTCTTCTTCTTCTTCTTCTTCTTCTTCTTCTTCTTCTTCTTCTTCTTCTTCTTCTTCTTCTTCTTCTTCTTCTTCTTCTTCTTCTTCTTCTTCTTCTTCTTCTTCTTCTTCTTCTTCTTCTTCTTCTTCTTCTTCTTCTTCTTCTTCTTCTTCTTCTTCTTCTTCTTCTTCTTCTTCTTCTTCTTCTTCTTCTTCTTCTTCTTCTTCTTCTTCTTCTTCTTCTTCTTCTTCT
>NC_059300.1:9301557-9306557 GCF_017591435.1 Portunus trituberculatus | reverse complement strand
TGAGGGGACTGTCTAGGGGAAGTCGCGCTGGGAAAGGGGTCGCGTCCACTGATGTATTATTGGCCCCACGTTGTCACCAATTTGTCCAAGCTCGTGGCGAATTTGTTTGTCTCAGAGGAATAATTATCACTATACTCTTTACTGTTTCTTCTCTGTCCACAACATCTCCACTGCGTATTGCTGGTCTAATGTTGTCACCTGTTTGTCAGTCTTTAGTGCATTTGTTTCAGCGGAATGACTCCCTCCATACGTTCTTTTTCTGTTTCTTCCCTCCCCTTTCCATCCACACTATTTGTTACTCGCCTCAATTTGTCACCCGTATGTCCAATTTGTGGTGTATTTATTTAAACTGAATTATCGTCTCTAAGATTAACCTTTGGATAATGTATCTATATTCTAATTATCTTTATAAAGTATGTCACTGCCACTTCACTCACTGCATTGCCACTAACTATAATTGGCCTCGTGGAATGATTGGCTTTGCAGAATGATTATCCCTTCAATTCATTCTTAATACTACTTCCCAGCAATAATACACACAATTACCTTATATTTTTTGTCCAACACTTTGTTATATTTTTTTTCTAACTTCTAACTTTTCTAACTTCTCTTTAACTCCTTCAGTACCATGACGCACTTCCATATTCAATTGAGTTATTATTTGGTGATTTTATAAAGCTTCAGAAACTTATGTGTTAAGTAAAACAGTAAAAATTTTGACTATTAATCTTTTGACATCCATAGACCCTTCCCAATGCAAATAAAATAGTGTAAACATGCCCAAAAATCAAGGTCAAAATATGTCTCAGTTTTGAAGGGTTAATGCTTCTTCACTATCCACTATGTCTGCATTGCCTGATTCATGGCAGTGTTTAGAAGGAGGAGAGGTTGCAAAATCGAGTTGATAGTGCTTAGTCATTAGACAGCTTAAGAAGATTACGCTAATTAATGAAAGAGGATGATGGGTGAAATAGATAGATTTCAAAGAGGAACTGCCACTTGTAGGCGTGATGGCTTCTTGCAGCTTCCCTTATTTGTTTATTTGTTTTTTATGTAGCCTTACCCAGTCCAGTATGACATTATAGCTGCGTCACCATTAGTAGTCAAGTTTCCATAGTCCCTCAGTACCTTAATGAAGAGATCGAACAATATAGTTGAACAATGTGTAGGCGTTTTTAACACCTTTAGTACCGGCACGCATTTTTACCATGAGTTTTGGGTATGATTAGACGATTTTATGTACATTAGGAAGAATTTATGGAGGTCAGCAAATTAATAGCTAAAGTCTTTACTATTTCAATCCCCACATAAGTTTCTGAGGCTGCATAAAATCACCAAATAGTAGAAATATGAAAACGAGTCGAGGTACCGAAGAGTTTAAGGGTCTCCTTCAAACGCGTGTCGGTCATTGAGGCACAAGAGATAACGCCTTTACGAATTGTTCTCTGGAAGGTGTGAGATTTTTTTTACCCTCTCTTTCTCTATTTTAGTTTCCCTCGCAACGCCTCGGGATTGGCCCTGAGGAAGCCTTCACGGTGTTTGCCAGGCTCCGGGGATTGCGTTACGCTTGTCTGTCCGTTTTTTGTGTTCCCGCGGCGGTGTTTGGCAAGGAAATTTTCTCTTTGGTGTTTGTTGAAGGAGGAGTTTCATTTTCTATTTGTTTAAAGTGTCTTTTGGGGTGTGTACTGAATTAAATTTCACGGACTCACTGTTGTTGTCTCTTTGTCTGCCTTATCTTCGCGTACACACACACTTGTACACACACACACACACACACACACACACACACACACACACACACACACACACACACACACACACACACACACACACACACACACACACACACTGTCTCTCTCTCTCTCTCTCTCTCTCTCTCTCTCTCTCTCTCTTGCACGCGCACACACACACACACACACACACACACACACACACACACACACACACACACACACACACACACACACACACACACACACACACACACAGTGAATTACACACACACACACACACGATTTCCTTCATCCGGATGTCATATAAAGAAACAGGGGAAGATCAAACAGTAACTCATTAGCTTCTAACGAACCTGTTTGCGCAGAGGAAAGTAAAAAAGTCCAGTAAAGACAACGAGGAAATTTGTCGAGGGAAAGGAAAAAAATGTGTAGAAAAGATCTCGAGCAAAAGAGGAAAGACAATAAGAGGCCTGTTCGGTTCAGACTTTTTTGTTCACTCTGTAATTTTTTCCTCTCCACTTTTCCTCCTTGTCCTTGAGTTTTTTTTTTTTTTCATTTTTTTTGTCCTGGATCTTATTCTTGGTTCTAGGTTGTTCTTTTTTTCCATTGTTCTCTCTTGCCCTTTTTCTTCTTTGGTCTTCTTCTCTTATCTTCTGTTTCCTTTCCTCCTTTCTCCTCTCTTATCCTCATTTTTTCTTTCATCTTTTCTTGTCTTTCTTTTTCCCCTTGTCCTCTCGTCTTCCCTTTCCTTTTGTTTATTCTCCTTTTTCTCCTTTTGGCATTCTCTTATCTCTTCTTTTCCTTTTGTCTTCTCTTGTCTTTTCATCAACGTCCAATTTTCCTCTTCGTTGTCGTTGTAGTGCTCGTTGCCCACCACCACTATCACCACACCACCACCACCACCATTCCGAATCCCTTCACAGTCTCAGTAATGGAAAACCAAGAATTTCTCCTGCTCTTCCGATAAGGTTAAATCAGCCGGCCGAATCCTCGAGACTCGCGATCCATTACTAGGAAATCCAGTGCTGTGACCTTTGCGAGGGGGTGAGAGAGGAGCAGTAAGGGGGAAGGGGAAGAGGGATATGGGAGGTGCAAGGGGAATGGAGAAAGAGAGGAGCAGGAAGGAAGGGAGGGAAAGGGGGATGGAGAAGGGGAAGGGTAAAGGGGAGGGGAGGATGGGAGGTGGAAGGAGGAATGGATAGAGGGAGGAGCAGGAACGGGGAAAGGAAAGAGCAAAGGCAAAGGAAAAGGGGGGGAATGGGAGGTGGAAGAAGGAATGGAGAGGGGGAGGAGCAGGAAAGGAGGAGTAGTAGGGCTAGGGGAAGGGGAAGGGGGTGGGAGGTGGATGAGGCAATAGAAGGGGTAGGTATCATCGGAAAGGGAGTAATTGGATTGTGTGGAAGTGAGGAATGGCTGACAAAGGGGACGATGATGAGAATTTGTTAGGTTAGGTTAGAGTTAGGACTGGTTAAAGTTGGGTTAGGTTAGGTTAGGGTAGGTTTGGTTTGGCTTAGATTAGGTTTGGTTAGGTTAGGTTTGCTTAGGTTAAGTTAGGTTAAGTTAGGTTTGGTTAGGTTAGGTTTGCTTAGGTTAGGTTAGGTTAGGTTAAGGTTTGGTAAGGTAAGGTTAGGTTAGGTTAGGTTAAGGTTTGGTAAGGTAAGGTTAGGTTAGGTTAGTTTAATTAAGGTTAGGTTAAGTTAGGTTACAGATGATGGACGTGAGGCGGGGATGGGGAAGAGGATCTGAGAACACCATTTGTATACATCCCAATTATTGGCTCCCTCTTTATTTTTCTGCTCTGACGCGTAATTTTTTTTTTTTTTTATGCGTATCTAAACCTAAATCCGTCTCTTCCTCCTCCTTCGCCTCTTCTCTTCTTCCTCCAAATAGTCTAGGAATGACTTCTATGTTATTTAGTCTTCCTTTTTGTCTTCTTTTGCATTATTCCTCCTCTCAACACTCTGCTTTTCCTATCCTTTTCCTCTTTTCCAGGCTTCCCTTTTCGATATCTGTAGCAGAGAGAGAGAGAGAGAGAGACTGTGCTGAGGGAGAGTAATAGTTCAGACAGGTACAAGTCAGGTAGATTAATTAAGTAGATTACAAGAACAATCGGGAGTTGAGTAGTGAATTATAATCAACTTAAGATAGATGTTACTTCCTCTCTCTCTCTCTCTCTCTCTCTCTCTCTCTCTCTCTCTCTCTCTCTCTCTCTCTCTCTCTCTCTCTCTCTCTCTCTCTCTCTCTCTCTCTCATGTTATCTCTTCTAGCCTTTGTTCCTCCTTCTTTTTATTATTTTTCCCTTTTCTTCCTTTTATTTTTGCCTTTTGCTTTCAAGTTATCTCATTTGTCGTCTCCTCTTCGTTCATCTATTTTTCCTTTTGTCTTTCTTTTCTTTCTTCGTATTTTTAGGTTCTTCCTTTCAAGTTTATTTCGGTCTATGTTGCTCCACATATCTTTTCTTCTATTTCTCTTCCTTTCTCTCTCTCTCTCTCTCTCTCTCTCTCTCTCTCTCTCTCTCTCTCTCTCTCTCTCTCTCTCTCTCTCTCTCTCTCTCTCTCTCTCTCTCTCTCTCTCTCTCTCTCTCTCTCTCTCTCTCTCTCTCTCTCTCTCTCTCTCTCTCTCTCTCTCTCTCTCTCTCTCTCTCTCTCTCTCTCTCTCTCTCTCTCTCTCTCTCTCTCTCTCTCTCTCTCTCTCTCTCTCTCTCTCTCTCTCTCTCTCTCTCTCTCTCTCTCTTCTTGACTCACACAACAGGAAAAGAAAAGTAATGGAAGTAGTAGGAGTATTGAACAAAAGACCCTCTCTGCCCATCCTACTTTATCCCTTCTTACGTGTCAGGATAAGGTTAAGTAAGGTCAAATTAGGTTAGGTTAGGTTAGGTTAGGTTAGCTTACATTGGGTTTATGAACATAGTCAGCAGTGGGATAGTTGAGGCGATTGACTACAGTGCAAGAAGTCCTGTCTCAGAATTTTGATTTTGGGCTATATTTTTCTGGAATGACAGCCTGCTTCTAAGTTGACGCTGTCTTGAAATGGGTGCCAATCAGCTGAGACTTGTAACGTAAACGCGGTAGAGAGAGGATCCGGCTGCATTACTCCATACCACAAAATCCTACGAAGTTTGACCCCCACCAGAGGCACATCTTCATGCTTAGGATCACGGCCAGTAGTTGAGAAACAGGCCACACTCACTTGTCCGATATGAAGATTTAGAACTGGTGAAAGAACGCAAAAATACAGTAGGGTTCAGTTTAGCAGGTTACTTCATTT
>NC_059300.1:9294057-9296557 GCF_017591435.1 Portunus trituberculatus | reverse complement strand
CTCATTTTCATCACCACCACCACCACCACCACCACCACCTGTTACAGCCACTTCATCATACCGACCTTGCTAGCCTTTTCTCCCCCTCCATCCAGCTCCTATGCACAGTTTATTTCATCATTGTCATGCGGCATCAAGTTTCATCTGTATTTCACTGCTTTCGTGGTGTATTACTCTTTCCATCACCGGTTTATCTTTGCCTCGTTTCCTCTTTCACTCTCTTCCTCTATTTCACATGTGCCGTCTTGTTTTTTATCCTTTTTTTTCTGCCATGGTACTATCTTTCCATTGTCTCTTCTCAACTCCATCTCTCCTTTCTTGTCTCCATTTCGTCCGGTATTTATTATTCCACTTTTCTATTCTACCCAGCGTCTGCTCCTCTTATCTTTATACTCCTCGAGACATCTTCATCTCCACTCTACTTTGACCACTTCGCCTGTCCTTCTTACGCTCAGTTCACCTTCCTGGTACGTACTTCACGACCCGAACTCTTCCTCGCCCTTCACCGACACTCCACCTCGCGTCATTCCCAGGAAGACGCCTCCATCACGAATATTTTATAGCCACACACACACACACACACACACACACACACACACACACACACACACACACACAGAGGGAGAGGGAGAGGGAGAGGGAGAAGGTAAGAAGTTTTAGTATAGAATACGATTAGAATGCCCTTTGAAACCATTTGTATAAACCTTCAGGAATGCATAAACGTTTTAATTCCGTCACACAAAAGACTGAGAGGGAAAAAGAATTAATAAATGAAAAATTAAGACCTCCCTTTCTCCCATTCCTTTCACGCTACGAATTAGAGGCAATGATACAAATAAAAACAGAGAGGAAGAAAGAAAGGGAAAACTAATATACATTTTCGTGACAGGGGAAGGAAAATGCAAATGTTGGCTGGTTCCTGCTGGTAGTGGTGGTGGTGGTGGTGTTGTTGGCCGGTGCTTCCCCCTTGTAGAGATGGGAATATATTGAGGGGAAACGACGCTAACACGTTGTCCCCTCTATGGTCATGGTGGAAATATACACGCTGGTGTTGCAAGGGATTAAAAGTGGGGAAAAAAAAGTTGAGAGGGGCTGGCTGGTGGTACTTTGAGGAAGGAGGAACGAGAGAAGAAAGAATGAGGAAGAGTGAAAAGATGAGAGAGAGAGAGAGAGAGAGAGAGAGAGAGAGAGAGAGAGAGAGAGAGAGAGAGAGAGAGAGAAATATATATTTACGTCAGAGAAAGAAGAAATAGAGATAGAAAAGTAAGAACATGGGGAAGGTGAGGGAAGAATAATGGAAAAGCAGAGAGAGAGAGAGAGAGTGAGAGTGAGAGTGAGAGAGTATAGCCAGGTGTGGGCATGTATACAAGTCAAGGAGGGACAAGCAGAACAGGCGGCCCGTCATGCCAGCCTTGTCCTTCCACTTCCCACGAACGGTAACAGATTAGATCGCTGCGATTAAGATTAATTCAAAGCTGAAGTGGTCATGGGAGGAACTAACAGTTGCTTCACGATAACTGGCTGACGGGGTGTCTGCTTGTTAGTGAAGGTATTACTGTTCCTCGACTAACTGCCAATTATTGATGACGAATTGCACCCCACGTCCCCGCCCCCTTGGTAATTAACGCCTACCCGGTGATATAGTGTGTTTGTGTACTGTGCCAGGTGTTGCCTCCCATTGCCTGGCTGTTCTCATACCTGTCATTCTTGCTGTACCAGATCTGTACGTTGGTATGTTTGTGTGTCGCGTCAGGTGTTGGCTCCCATTACGTCTGTTTTCTTTATCTGTCTTCTTGCTCTCCAGTCCTTCGCTTTGGTGTGGTGTGTTTGTGTGCGGCGACAGGTGTCATCTCTGGTGCTTAGATGTAATGGCAGCAGCAAGAAGAGATAAAAGAAGAAAATGGTTTTGAAATGAATGTCACTGGAAAGTTACCAAAATTCTGGAGTAAAGGAATTGGTTCGATGTGTTAGGTTAAGTTAGGTGAAGGGTAGGTTAGGTTAGGTTAGGCTAAATCAGGTTAAGTAAAAGATCATATATTATGTTAGGTTAAGAATGTCCTTTTTTACTGAACCTAGTTTTTCCTTGTACCTTTTTTTTTATGCAGTCTTTTTTTTTTCTTTTTACCCTCTTTCGTTTTCCAATCTTTACCTGTCATCTTTGTTCCCTTACCTTGTACTTTACCGTGGTGTTCCCTGCTGTGCTGTGCTGTGTTGTTGTGTTGCCGTGTGTTGTGGTCTGTTGTTATGACGCCAGTAGGGCAATTAGCAACTAACCTCCTGCACCTTTAAGATTAATAATTACCTAGATTTTTTCCCCACTTCCAAATAGTCATTAGCACCTTTATTACCATCACCGTCAAAAATACGGCCTTGTATGATGTACATCTAATTATGCCGTCGAATTATATCCCTAGCCATTCTACCTACCTAACCATCCCCATCCACCCATCCACCCACCCTTTCACCCACCCATCTACCAACTCACCCACCCACTCACCCA
>NC_059300.1:9281557-9291557 GCF_017591435.1 Portunus trituberculatus | reverse complement strand
GGGAAGATAGTGTTTTTGGGGGGACAAGAGAAAGTAAGTAAGGGAGATTTTTGCTGAGAATAAAATGGAAATTCTCTTGTCAGGAGGAAAATTAACAATGAATATGGTTAACCTGTGAAGAGAGAGAGAGAGAGAGAGAGAGAGAGAGAGAGAGAGAGAGAGAGAGAGAGAGAGAGAGAGACCAGCTCCTCATATAACACTTGGTCTGTCTGTCCCACCATGATTAGCTCAATTACAAACCCTAATCCTGTCCCGACACACACTGTATTCCGGGAGCAAAAAGTAGAGACCTTTGCGTGTTGTTCCTCCACCTAAAGCACGACTGATTGGGGTCACACTGTACGCCCCACTGTAACAGCTACTCTGTGTGGCTACTTGTACTTGTGCCTCGGGGCTTCGTTTTGTTAATGGAAGGAGTGAACCAACATGGGTAGCTTTTGTTGTATTTATGAAAGAGTTTTTCTTTATCTGCTTTCTTGTGTCTATCTATCTATCTACTTATGTATATGTCTGTCTTTCTATCTGTCTGTGTTCCTCTCTGTGTGAAGGTAGATATCTAGAGGTTAATGCAAATCTATTTTATAATCTCTACGTATTGGGAGTATATCATTTTACTGCGACATATGAATGATATCGGTAATGCCCGGGCTCTCATATTCATATGAG
This sequence comes from Portunus trituberculatus, assembly GCF_017591435.1. Taxonomy (NCBI): domain Eukaryota; kingdom Metazoa; phylum Arthropoda; class Malacostraca; order Decapoda; family Portunidae; genus Portunus; species Portunus trituberculatus. The sequence goes on along the minus strand of NC_059300.1, from coordinate 9,290,891 downwards.
TATGAATACTTTACTATTTATTTCATTCATGTATTCATCATATATATATATATATATATATATATATATATATATATATATATATATATATATATATATATATATATATATATATATATATGCACACACACACGAGTTTTTTTTTGGGGGGTTGGGGGGGAACTCGAGGGTTATTGGTAATTTCTTTTGCAATATAATGTATCGTTTGAAACCTGTCTCAATGCAATTACGTTTGAAGTTAGAAGTGACTTCCTGTTTTATCTGAATGATGCAATTTCACGAGTGTTGCTGAACGCTGACGGAGCGAAACTCCATCAAAAGATCTTTCTCAGCGATAAATTTTATCTGTTATTTCAAATTATTTCGTAGTCATGAAAAGATTATTGATTACATACATATTAATTCCGTCTGTAAAAGAGAGGAAAATTGCGGATTTCTTCGTAAAATTTCGTTCTTCGAGTCAGGCAAACTAAGATACACAGACAGACAGAGAAGGACAGACAGCAAGCAGACAAAAGGGAGGAGCAGCAGCCACACAGACAAGCAAATACAAAGACATATCTTGAAACAGACACACCAAGATACGCAAAAAAATGAAATCAGACAAACATACAACCGAATAGAGAAACAGACAGACAGACAGACAGACAGAAAAGCAAAACAGATAAAGGATGGACAGGCATCTGCAAACAAAACGTGTTTAATTAACAGTAGTGCACACACAGGACTTATATATAATTCATGGTTATTAGTTTGATAATTAAAATGTAAATTATTCCTTCTATATTTTCATTCTTTTGCCTCATCTATCCGCATTTTTAAAATCTACATTCTTTATGCTAATGAAAAAAAATAAACACATGCATTATTCAACACACATCCACTTCTCATCCACACCATTGCCACTATCCACATTCCCAAAGCGTTCCCATCCTATTCCTCTTTCTCTTCCAGCCATCTTCCTCTCATCCCTCCACCTCCTTTCTCTCCATTTCAAGTCTAATCCGGGAGATTTCAAATTTATTTCGTCCTTACGCCTCACGAAAATTAACTTCCAGAGGTGGACGGGAGCTACAAGAGTTACAACACAGAGTTATGAGGGACTGAGAGCAGGAGTGATGGAAGGAAGGAGGAAGAGCCTAGATATTGGGAGAGGACTAGCGTTGGAAGAGGATGAAGGGGATGAGGAAGAGGAAGTTAGGCAGAGGATGCGAGCGTAAAGGTGTAAGGCTGTGTTGAGGTTGAAGGGAGGTAGTGAGGCTCAGGAAGTTAGGCAGAGGATGGGAGAGTAAAGGTGTGAGGCAGTGTTGAGGTCAGGGAACTTTGAGCTGTTGGGAAGGATGAGGCTCAGAGTGGCTGTGTCTTGAGATTCGACAACTCTGCATGGCGACGATCAAGTTCACCCTGTTTGCTGTAGCTTGTTGTTTACTGGTGGTGCGAAGATTGGCACAAGGGAAGGGGACACACACACACACACACACACACACACACACACACACACACACACACACACACACACACACACACACACACACACACACACACACACACACACACCGCGTAGTGTAGTGGTTAGCACGCTCGACTCAATCGAGAGGGCCGGGTTCGAGTCCCGGGAAGCGGCGAGGCAGATGGGGAAGCCTCTTAATGTGTGGCCCCTGTTCACCTAGCAGTAAATAGGTACGGGATGTAACTCGAGGAGTTGTGGCCTCGCTTTCCCGGTGTGTGGAGTGTGTTGTGGTCTCAGTCCTACCCGAAGATCGGTCTATGAGCTCTGAGCTCGCTCCGTAATGGGGAAGACTGGCTGGGTGACCAGTAGACGACCGAGGTGAATTACACAGATAAACATGAATCTTTAGAAGAAACTACGAATAAAGATATATGGAAAGGTGCAAGAGAGAGAGAGAGAGAGAGAGAGAGAGAGAGAGAGAGAGAGAGAGAGAGAGAGAGGGCGGGAGGAAACAAGCATAAGAAAATATAGTAAAGGATTTGCATGCGGAAGATGTCTTTGATCATTCAGAGTGGCGGTAATGGCGGGGAAGACAAACACCACGAAAACATGAGAAAAGACTAGTAATTTTTTCTTATCTTCTGTAACTAAATACATGTAAATTTACAACAGAGTACTGAAGAAAATTGTGTGAGGGACTAGATAGCTGAAAGAAGGGAAGTTAGAGAAGAAGGAGAATTTTGTGAAGATAAAAGAAAAATATATCGTGAACAACAGAAAGAAAGAGTTATAGAAGAAGGAAAGTGTATGGCAGAAGACGAAAAATATCCCTGGCAAAAAAAAAGGAAAGGAAAAATTAAGAAGAAAAAAGAGTTCGTGATAGAAGACAACCAACCTCAAGGGGCACCACCACAAGCAACACCACCACCACCACCACCACCACCACCCTCGTTGATACACATTAGGGAAGGACACTGAAACAACAGGCCAACCAGACGAAAAATTGGGGTGAACAAAGGTTTGCCCGAGGAGTAGTTTGGAACCTAAAGATGTCTGGCCATTGTGAATCCCGGCCGATCGAAAAAAGAAGGAAAGGACGGACAGAACCAACAGACAAAAGCTTCACAAACAAGGACAGTTTTAAAGGGACGGTGAAAAGATTTGACAAACGTGTGAAGAGCTCGAGAGAGAGAGAGAGAGAGAGAGAGAGAGAGAGAGAGAGAGAGAGAGAGAGAGAGAGAGAGAGAGAGAGAGAGAGAGAGAGAGACTTAATAAGATTACTCACTGACTTAAGAAATACCACATCTCAAAACCTAACTCAATAAATAGGAAATACGACACCTACCCGGGGAAAACAACAAGAAAAGAAGGAAGGAAAAGAAAATAAGAAATCAATGAAAAGTCATATGCACACATACCAGAAAACAATAAAGCACAACAGAATACGCCGAGACAAAAGACCCGGGCTTCCCAGAGAGAGAGAGAGAGAGAGAGACACCACCAGCCGTCGCTCTCTATCCTTTTTGCTCTTATTCTTATCCTCACAGTAATAATAACACAGAGAAGATTCATTTACCTCATACTAGGAAGGATAAACACGTAAATACTTGTACAGATTTAACCCCCTTCAGTACCATGACGCGTTTCCATATTCATTTTGGTTACTATTTGATTTTATACAGCTGCAGAAATTCGTGGGGCAGGTTAAGATAGTGAACGCTGTGGCCATTAACCTGAATTCCATAGAGTCTTGCTAATGTCAATAAAATGGTCTAATGGTACACAAAATTCAAGGTAAAAATGTGTCCCAGTACTGAAGGGGTTAACCACAGAGAAATAAAGTAAAGATGATATAATTTGATGACAGACTATATTTCTTGAATTTTTTGGCGCCTTTTGACCCTGTTGTTGGTACGCACTTCACATGTATCAATAAATCCTTGTATAATTTCACCGCCATTGCAGTAATTCATCTCTTTATCCATCTTACTTTTCTTTCGTCATTGCCTCTTTAACCGCTTCAATACTGGGACACATGTTCACGTTAAGATTTGTGTACGATTAGACCATTTTATTGACATTAGGAAGAGGCTATGGAGGCCAGAAGATTAATAGCCACAGTCTTCACTATTTTAACCCCACATGACTTTTTGAAGCTCTATAGAATCACCAAATATAACCAAAATAAATATGGAAATGCGTCATGGTACTGAAGGTTTTAAACATCCTCAGTTTTGATCTCTTCCTCTTCCTCATTATCATCTCTCTCTCTCTCTCTCTCTCTCTCTCTCTCTCTCTCTCTCTCTCTCTCTCTCTCTCTCTCTCTCTCTCTCTCTCTCTCTCTCTCTCTCTCTCTCTCTCTCTCTCTCTCTCTCTCTCTCTCTCTCTCTCTCTCTCTCTCTCTCTCTCTCTCTCTCTCTCTCTCCTCATCATTATCGTTCTCGTCCTCTGTCTTCTTATCTTCCTCGTCTCTCTCTACCTTGTGTGTGTAATCCTCCCTCTGCTTTTGCTGTTTAAGTCTTATTCTCCTCCCGCTTGATCCCGCGTTAATTTTTATCAGGGAACTACGCATTCATTTCAAGCAGTGGTAAAGTTCAAAGGTTGCAGCCGGACGTGGAGGAGAAAGAGGAGGAGGAGGAGGAGGAAGAGATGGGGGAGGACAATGGCAGTGGTCTTGAAAGTTTCTGTCTCTCTCTCTCTCTCTCTCTCTCTCTCTCTCTCTCTCTCTCTCTCTCTCTCTCTCTCTCTCTCTCTCTCTCTCTCTCTCTCTCTCTCTCTCTCTCTCTCTCTCTCTCTCTCTCTCTCTCTCTCTCAGTAATCAACTCTCCACACTTTCACTCTTCACATATTTAAGGTAGAAAATATAGGAAGAAAAAAAAAAAGCGAAATTCTCTCTCCGAAAGGAAAAGAATTTGCGATTAAATTGACTTCGTGTGGGGCTTCGTCAACGAGCTTTTCTCGGAAGACGAAACAACAACACTGCCGAAAAAGAATGAAATAATAGTTAGAAGAAACGAAAACAAAACTTTACTTGGCACTGGCGGACAGGCGACCAACTTCGAAATAAAGCTAATAGATAGAAATAACTATACTGGCATTGAGAGAAAAATGGATGTGGTTGCAATACATGACTTTATATAAATTGCGTGGGGTTGGAATTGGGGCATGAGGAAAAGAATTAAGTGATTGAAACGTAATTGGAATGAATCGGAATAACTTATAAAATGCCTCTAACGACGGGGAGAAATATAAAACGATGATTAAAAATAGTCAGTGATGATTGAAAAAATGAAATGAGGATAATTAAGATACTGATGAAGGAAAATGAAAAGAAAACTAAAGCAAAGGCAAGAAAAAATAATTAATGATGGTCACGGAGTAAATAAAGAATAAAATAGATGACTGAAGTGTGGGTGGGAACATTAAAAATAACCACAGATGAAGGAAAGTAAAGTAAATTAAGTAAATTGAAATAGACTGAAAATACTCACTGATGAGAGAGAAAATAAAGGAAGGATTGAACTGTTTCAAATTTAGATTAAATAAATTAATTCCTGAATGAAGTAGGTAGATAAGAATATATTACAACAGTCACTGAAATATATGAAAAAATAATGAGGTGAGATTATTTTTAAATTGCATAGCACTCGTACGTTATTGATATAGAAAAGAAGAAAGAAAGAAATATAGTGGAAATGTTGTGAAGAGAGATAGAGATTACAAGTCATTGATATAGAAATGAAAAAAAACAAAGGAGAGAAGGTGGAAATGTTTTGAATTGAGATAGAAATTGCAAGTCATCGATAGAAAATGAAAAAACCACACAAAATAGAAAAGGTGGAAATTTTTTGAATTCAGATGGAGAACACAAGTCATTGATAGAGAAGAGAAAAACAGGAAGGAGAGAAGGTGGAAATGTTTTGAATTGAGAGAGAGAATGTACGTCATTGATAGAGAAAAGAAAGAAAACAAAGGAGAGAAGGTAGAAATGTTTTGAAGTGAGATGGAGAACGTACGTCATTGATAGAGAAAAGAAAAAAAAAGCGAGTAAAGGAGGGAGAGTGAAAAGGGAGTTGATATCAGGACACCTCAGAAATTATATTAGCAAACTTTCTGGAATCTATAATTATGTTTTGGGGGAGCGGCATATTGATTACTTTCCTTTTCTATTTATTCTTTTTTTCGTACCTTTTGCCAAACACCTTAACGCGTCAAATTAAAAATAACTTCGCTGTTTTTTAGGTGAAATTCTTATCAAGTGTCGTAATATTTTTCTTGTTTATTATTAGAAGAAATACAGCTAGAGGAAATACAGCAGTGACAATCGAGGTCATTGATAGTTATTGTTATTTTTCCTTGTTTTCTTATTCGTCAGTGGTCACGGCGAGGGTAAACAATGCGCTCTGGTTTGTAATATTCTTTTTTGTATTATTAGACGAAATACAACTGAGGCGCTCGTGGTCATTGATAGGTATTGTTATTGTTTCTTGCGTTGTTATTCGTCGTTTTGGTATTCGTCAGTGGTCACGGCGAAGGTAACCAGTGCACTGTGATTTGAAGCGTAATGCGAAAAAGTCAAGGGAAAGGTTTATGTGAGTTATTCTGGAAGTAAAAGTTAATTATGTGGTGCTCTCATTTAAAGTGTAGGGTGGAATAAAAATAAAATGAAAAACTAGAGAAAGGTTTGTAAATTATTCTGGAGTTTAAAGCACCGCGGGTAACTTGTATATACTTTTTTTGATTGATATTTATGATGAGTTTTTTTTTTATCATTCATTTATTGTGATCATTTACGTCGTCATCATCATCATCATCATCATCACAATCATCATCATCATCATCACCACCGTTACTCTTATTACCTATTCTGTTACACTCATTGGCCATTATCACACTATCATCAACATCATCACCTTAATAATCATCCCTGTAAACATTAATTATCATCATTTGTCATCACATTCATCAAAATCATCCCCACCAATCATTATCACCCTTTGCCGTCGTTATCATTACAATCATTCTTACTGTTACTCATTCATTATCTTCATTTATCACCGCCACCACCACCACCACCACCACTAGCTGCAGCCAAGGAAGGAAGGTTGCGTGCAGCTGACATTTCCGCGGCCGGGTTTGTACACAACGTTCATCTTCAATGTGCTTCATTTTATTTATTCACGTCCCCTTCCCTGTTTATTCCCGCGATCTTTTCCTGTCGGGGTGTGTGAGTGCTCGGAGTGGCACAGGCGGCAGGCGATCGGGGGATTGGAGGCTACCTGAGTTTAATTAGCTACCGTGTTGCTGCTGATTACGATTATTATTTAATTTTCATTACAAGCAGAAAAGAGACAGGCAAAAAGTCCACAATTAATTTCTGCCTCCTGTCACTCAGCAAGGACAGAGAGAGAGAGAGAGAGAGAGAGAGAGAGAGAGAGAGAGAGAGAGAGAGAGAGAGAGAGAGAGAGAGAATCATAGAAACGAACATAGACGGATAGAAACAGACAGATCCACAAGGGCAGGGCAAAAATAGACACAACAGAGAGACAAACATAGACAAAATAAAAGAAAAAAGGCAGAGGCGTACAAATAAAAAAAAGAAAGACATATAGGAACAGGCAGACTTAAGAAACAAACAGACAGAAACAGGCAGACTTAAGAAACAGGCAGACAGAGGAACAGTGGTCTGCAATTTACTCTAGTGACAGATTAACACGGCGTAACGACAACTCTCCTCTCCTCTCTCTGAACCTGAGCCGCACTTCACCCTAATTACTGCACCTGGCCGCGGCACGCTTACCTGGTGGGAACAACGCCATAAAACTGCCTGCTAGTGTCTGCGTGAGGCACTGAGGGGAGGGAAGGGGAGGCGACGGGGAGAGGGAAGGAGGTGAAGAGAGAGGGGACGGAGTAGAAACAAGAGAGAGAAGGAGAGAGGCAGGGGAAGGGAAGGGAGAGTAAACAAGGAGGGGGAAGAGAAGGTAGAAGACAGGAGAGTATAGGAGAAGGAAGGGAAGGAAAAGGATTCATTAAAAGAGAAAGGGGAAAATTTCGGGAGAGGAGAGAAGACAGACAAAATGAAAAGAAATGGACGGAGAGACAGGAAGTAGAACGATAGTAGTAATAATGGTAATAATAATAATAATAATAATAATAATAATAATAATAATAATAATAATAATAATAATAATAATAAATGAGGTAATACTTTAAACTACTTTAATAATTCATACTGATAAAATTTTCTCCCTTAATTGAGTTCATTACATTACTCACCCATCGCACCTCGGCGGCTGTTGGGTGGAGGAGGGGCAGTGCGTCGTGCCCTCCCTGCGATAACTCTAATCCTACGCTTGGCTGTAGTAATGAGGTTTGTAATTATACGTCGCCGTTGGAAAAAGACACTTTCAATTATTCATCGCCACCATGATCACACACAGAGAAGAAAGTTGGCGTTTTAATAATTACCTGTCATCATCCTTATCACCACCTTCATCATGAACGGGAGGAAAAGATAAAAAAAAGAAAAAAAAACTCTCCTTCAACACACTGGCGAAGGGAAACCATCCATCACTCAAGAGGAAATAAACGTGATTGCTGACAGACGAAAGCTTTCCATTTGTTAGCGTGACTGGTGACTAAGAGAAGGTTGAATCGCTCACTCGTCCTTCATAAATGTCCTAGGAAAGAAATAACTTCCTAACTAACAAAGAAGTGCAGTTTTACCCCCACCCACTTTTAGCAGAACCGTGTGTGGCCTATTGAATCACCAAAAACTCATTAAATCTGTACCCACACTGATTTGAGTAGCTGTGGCAATATAGAGTTAATATATGCTACCTGATTGATTCTACCAGTGTCCACATATCTCTAAGTACAAGCCCATGCATGTTCTTATAGTTGTACTCTACAACGACTGGCATCTTCAGCACGTCTTTCTTTTTTAACTTTCTCTACTCTTGACCAATGCTCCTTTCACACAAAAAAAGTAGAAGTGTAGCGATGAAATACTTAATTAAAATTAATATATATACCACTGTGATCATTTGGTTCTAATGGAGATCAAAAATTAGTATATACTATTGTGATCATCTCCTTGTGATTGATAACTCTGCTGGGTTGGCGTGTACCCTAAGCGTCCTGTCACTAGTTTGCGCCCCAGTGACTCGCCTCTCTTTTGCGGTTTGTCTTCCTTAAAAAAAATATATATGTAAATGTTAGAGTTTTCTTAGCGCCCCCAAGTTTACACGTGACATAAGTATATATAGGTATGTTTGGAGAATACGCTTTTGTAATGGAGTAGAATAAGAGGTGGAAGCGATGAGCAGTGCACTTAAACTGGAAGATCTGGATGCATATGGATAGATAGAGAGAGATAAATAGACAAAAAGGTGGATAAACCCACAGAACCACATGATTGAAACTGGAGGCTTCAACAATACAACTAGGTCAACACACACACACACACACACACACACACACACACACACACACACACACACACACACACACCTGCAAGATTAGAGTATTTAGATGAATTAATAGCCATGGATGCGAGTAATTACTGCGTCAGTCTCCTCCTCTCAAGGTAAAAATGAGAGAAATTGAGGCTCCATAATTAACTGAGTTCGATTATGTTTCAATAGAATGTATAATCCAGCTTCTCTCTCTCTCTCTCTCTCTCTCTCTCTCTCTCTCTCTCTCTCTCTCTCTCTCTCTCTCTCTCTCTCTCTCTCTCTCTCTCTCTCTCTCTCTCTCTCTCTCTCTCTCTCTCTCTCTCTGCTTTTAAGGAGATATCTTTAATAATTCTCTTTATAGTCGTCTACTTATCATTACTTTTTCCTTCTCTATCTTTTTTTCGTACTTTCCTTCTTTATTCTCCTC
>NC_059300.1:9269057-9271557 GCF_017591435.1 Portunus trituberculatus | reverse complement strand
GCGAGGCGCGAGGAACAGAATGTGAGGGTCAGCCGCTGATTTACCTCTCGCCCGAAGCACATTATTCGCTTCACCAAACTAGCTGTGTTTGGCTCTCCGACTGACTGACTGACTAGAAGAATGAGTGTTTGATCGGGTATCTAGTTTGCTGAATGACTGACTGACTGGCTGACTTAAATAATGAGTGTTGGGTTGGGTATCTAATTTCCTGAGTGACTGACTGGCTGACTGACTAGAAGAATGAGTGTTGAGTCGGGTATCTAGTTTACTGATTGACTGAGTAACTGGCTGGCTGGATAAGAAAGTGATGGTTTGAGTATATTTTTAGCTGAAATGACTGCCTGGTTGTGTGACTGTATGAGCTTGTTGGCTTACTTGCTGACAGGTTGGATAGATGAGTGGTGTTGTAGATGTTTATTTGGCAAACTAACTGCTAACTGGCTAAGTTGATGTTATATGACTGGTTGACATGGCAAACTAACTGGCTTATTGAATGCTGGCTAAGTTTTTGACTATATGACTGATTGACATGAAAGAGTGGGCTGACTGACTGACCGACTGACTGACTAACTAACTGACTGACTTACTGACTGAATGCTAGTGAACTGATTGTCTGAATGGATGGTTATTTAACTGAGTGACTGCTGAGCTCAATGTTTATCTGGCTGCTTTGCTGGTTGGATGATAGAATAGGTTGATGGCTGAATGAATGCTGCTTTAGATTACTAACTGGCTGGCTGACTGGTTCGTTGACTGGATGATTGATTACCTCTATGGATGACTGATCAAATGTTGGCTTGGATGAATGAATGACTGATTACTTTCTTATTTTGGTGTTAGGTTGACTTGATGGCTGAATGGCTGCATGTCTGACTGGCTGTCTTGTTGGTGTGTTGCCTGACTGAAGAACTGACTGGCTGTGACTGGATTGAAGACTGCCTGGTTGGTTGGCTTGGGTGACTGAATGACTGATTACTTTCATATTTTGGTGTTAGGTTGACTTGTTGGCTGAATGGCTGCATTTCTGACTGGCTGTCTTGTTGGTGTGTTGCCTGACTGAAGAACTGACTGGCTATGATCGGATGGAAGACTGCCTGGTTGACTGTCTGACTGAGTGACAGGCTGGCCAGGTGACCGAGTGAAGTGATGAATATATGAATGATTGAGTTAATTATTGAATGCATAAGTAATGTCATCTAATAGACTGTCTTATTACCGGTGACTCACTCGTTCATTAGCACCATAACTCACCTCCCTCTCTTGCTCCCTGATAACTCACTCACTCACTCACTCACTAACTCACTCAATTTACTTATTTTTTTCACTCACTCACTCACTCACTCACTCCCTCTTACCCGACTTTAGACTTTACCCTTCAGGAAAAAAAGGTAAATATGTGAATAAATACATACAAACAGAAGGAGAGAGAGAGAGAGAGAGAGAGAGAGAGAGAGAGAGAGAGAGAGAGAGAGAGAGAGAGAGAGAGAGAGAGTACCTTTGAGGAAGACAGAAGGAAAAGCAAATCCACCTGAAGGAGAGGACGAGGAGGAGGATGCGCTGTTTGTGTGTGTGGGTGACGGAGGGCTGGGAGAGGCGCCCCCTTGACATCCATTTGTCCTTGTGGTGAGAGATTGATTGACTGGTTGCCGAGAGAGAGAGAGAGAGAGAGAGAGAGAGAGAGAGAGAGAGAGAGAGGAGAGAGAAATTTGTTTTACATAAATAATGTTTTGAAAAGTGTGTGTCAGAGTGAGAAGAGTGAAACATGGCATAGCTCCAAGCAAACACACACACACACACACACACACACACACACACACACACACACACACACACACACACACACACACACACACACACACACACACACACATACACACATATTTCCCTCACTCACATCTGCGTCTGGAGAAATGGAAATAACAATAAGAAAAAGAGACCACAAAAAAGAAAAAAGAGAGAGAGAAAGATCCCCCTCCCATCTTCTTCCACAAAATATACCCATTCTTTCCCTCCGCCATCCATTTTCACGTCCTTATATTGGGGAACTTGTTGCGTAGAAGGTTTGTACGTAAAGGGAATTTTTGGGTCAGGGATAGACAGAAAAAAAAAGTAAAAACGTTTGTGGCAAAAGTGTAAAACAGGGTGTAGTGGAGCGTTGAGAGAGAGAGAGAGAGAGAGAGAGAGAGAGAGAGAGAGATGAAGGTACCGAGTTAGTGTGAGGTGACAGGCGTGGGAAGAGACAAGGCGTAGTAGATACAAAGATGAGAAGGTGGAGCGGAATGAGGGCAATAATTTGAAGGTCCAGGAGGAGGAAGGAGGAGGAGGAGGAGGAGGAGGAATTGGAGAAGTAAAGTGAGGTAGGCAAGGCAATGAACTAAAAATGAAAAATGGCAAGAAATTAAGTAGATGAGAGAGAGAGAGAGAGAGAGAGAGAGAGAGAGAGAGAGAGAGAGAGAGAGAGCTACAAGAACGACAAATAAGTTAAGTGGAGGAAAGAAAA
>NC_059300.1:9261557-9264057 GCF_017591435.1 Portunus trituberculatus | reverse complement strand
GGCGGCGGGACTAGACTACCCCGCCGCGGACTGGGTGTCGGCAGCTGTGAGGCACTCTGGGCAAAGAATGGGTCGTTCAGGGGAGATCCGAATGTCCGTTTTCTTTACACAATGCTGACTCGATCATTAGCCTCTGTGTGTGTGTGTGTGTGTGTGTGTGTGTGTGTGTGTGTTTTACAGTTTAAGTTAATTCAATTTAATGGTCTGGACTTCTGTCGTCGCCTTTCCTTTTGTTTTATTTTCATCTAATCATTGTTTATATTTGTAATTCAGTTTAGCTTCATTTCTTTCTGCCATATACACTTACAATTTTCACTGTCCTCAATACCGAACGTGGTCAGTGAGGAGGAGAAGAGTCAAGTTGTGTTTGATATCAGAGAGTTCCTTCCACCTTCCCAGATAAATATGAGAAAAAGAGAGCAAAAATAGACTGGTAGATGAATGGAATAGACTCAGCAATCAGACCATATGAGCAGAGTAGCTACGAAGTAAAAAAAAAAAAAAGATAGACAAAAAAAGAATGAAATATAAATGAAGATGATCAATGGAAGTAGGAAAGTATGCAGATGCGCCGAGCCTCGAAATACACCCTTAGGAATAGTTCAGTCCCGGCCAGCCAGACAACGCGAGACATTTCCAGCGTGAAACCTTTTCTTTGTGCGAAACTCAGCGGGATAGACACAGAAAAGCCACCGTAAGCCCTCTGGCAGCTCACCTGGCGCTAATAAAGTGTGTGTGTGTGTGTGTGTGTGTGTGTGTGTGTGTGTGTGTGTGTGTGTGTGTGTGTGTGTGTGTGTGTGTGTGTGTGTGTGTGTGTGTGTATTTCTCTACATTTGTGTTTGTTATTTTGTCCGATCCTATGTGAAATGCAGGCAGTCTAGTATTAATCAAAGCTGTCTGTATTTCTTTATAACGTTTCTAGGACTGATACACACCTGAGCCTCACGTAGGCGCGCGCGCGCGCTCACACACACACACACACACACACACACACACACACACACACACACACACACACACACACACACACACACACACACTCAAGGAATAAAAACGTGTATTATGACCGAAGTATAAATACAAGCCAATAACAAAATACAATCCGTAGCTTAAATAATTGTTCTAACTCTCTCTCTCTCTCTCTCTCTCTCTCTCTCTCTCTCTCTCTCTCTCTCTCTCTCTCTCTCTCTCTCTCTCTCTCTCTCTCTCTCTGTACGATAGCCAAATTATCCATGTGTCTAGACTTTTGTTGAATGTTAAGTCTGCAATTACTGACCACTGGCGGAGGAACGTGATGTGCGAGACTGGACGATGTGTGGAGCGTGTGGGAGGGAAAGTGGCGGTGAGTGGGAGGGCGTTGGGTCAGGGAGGACGGCATGAAGGGTGTGATGGATGTTATGGGTGAGTAAGAGTGCAAGCAGGAAAATATGTATAGGCAGGACGTGTCATGCACCAAACAGGGAACAGATGAATGAGGTCAGAATAATCGAACAGAGTTGTGGATGGAGAAGAGGACAGGGTAGGCAAATATAGGTGGAGAAAAGTAGTTGAAATAGAAGGGTAGCAAGCTAAGATAGGTAGGCAAGGTTAGGGAAAGAAAACCTTCATCCTGCATTGAATCAAGTGTAACGATGATGATGCATAATGGAGATTGACATGAGATAAAAATATTTTGTTGGAACAGCCTGGGATAGACAGGTAGCACACTGAGATAAGTGGAGAAGGTCAGGAGAGGTCTTGATGCTGCTTTGAGTTGAAAGAGTCCGATGATAATGGTGACTGATGATGAAGACAGATTAGATGATAATATTTTACCTGGGACAAACTGAAATAGAATAATAACAAACTGAGATGAATAAGAACGGTTTTATTTTCAGATGTGTTAAAAAAGTTTATTAATTACAGTAGATGATGAAGATAGAGATAAGATAAAGATGCTTTGTTGAGACAGCTAGAAGTAGAAGAGCAGCAAACTGAAGAAATGGGGAAAGAAAAGTCATTATCTTGCAAAAAAAGTAAAGATTCTAAAAATGACGATAGAGGATAATACATTACTGAGAAAAAAAAACACAAGAAAAAAGAAAGGTATAAGAACCATGAGGTCTAAACGTGGTAGCCTTTATCTGAAACACACTCCCACAACTCCCATTTTCTTATTTGTCAAACCTTTCAAATCTCCGTAATAGATGATGACAGTGGTGATGACTATGACAGCAGATGAAAATTTGTGGATAATGATGCTGTTGATGTGTGAAGTACGTTGTACAGAGTATAGGTGTCATATTCTCGGGGCAGTGAGTGCGTTGGTGTCAGAATGCTACATAAAATAGAGGTATGATATTTTACACAGAGAGAGAGAGAGAGAGAGAGAGAGAGAGAGAGAGAGAGAGAGAGAGAGAGAGAGAGAGAGAGAGAGAGAGAGAGAGAGAGAGAGAGAGTCAAAGTGAAGGATAATGAGTATAGCGTGGCTTTGAGGAATGGCCGTATGTAGTGTGTGACA
>NC_059300.1:9254057-9259057 GCF_017591435.1 Portunus trituberculatus | reverse complement strand
TGAAAGCAGGGGGATAAGGGGGAAATATTTGAGTCTACATATGGAGAAAGTATGAAGAGAGGAAATTTTAAGAGATCAGAGATACAGGAAATATATGTAGCAGGAGGTTCTGAAGTCTTAAGATGAGAGATGATTAGAGGGGAACCGATGAAAAGAGGAGGAAAAAGAGGAATAATAGCTATTACTGAGAGAAATAAAGCTAAAGGAGCGAATGGTAGTGATTTGAGGGATACAAGTAATATGTGTAGCAGAAAGTTGTGACGTTTGAACATAGGGAAAAAAAAACGAGCAGGTAACAGATGAAAAGGAGGAAAAGAAGAAAATAGTTTAGTCTTGGAGGTATAAAAATGAGCAAATTAGATAGAAATATGCAAAAACAAGAAGTTATGAAGTTTTAAGAAGCGAAACATTAATGGGGAGCAACGGAAAGGACGTGGAAAAGAGAAAAATGTCTGAGTTTGGTAGAAATTAAAATAAACGAGGGAACAATGGCGATTAGAGAACAGGTGATACCACTTAGTTCGGAAGTTTTAGGGGAGAAAAAATAGAGAGAAAAATGCGCGTGTTTGTAAGGGAGGAGACATTCAGTCGAAATAAGAGATAATGTCAGTGACCAGCGGGGGAAAGGTAAAGGCAGGAGATTGCGAAGTTTTAGGGAAATGGCAGTGTTTGGAAGAGGAAATTTACTCTAAAAGAGGAAACATCTCGGCGAGGAAATGATGCATCATGGCAGGAAAGAAATACATCACTAATGACCAACAGAGAACGGGTAAAAGAAAGGAACAGGTAAGTTTTAGACAGAGACAGAGAGAGAGAGAGAGAGAGAGAGAGAAACTGGCGAAAGCTTGTGTCAGTACGGAGGAGGAAACAGAAGAGCAAATATCTCACCATCAAAGAGAAAAAAAAAAATAACCAAGACTATGAAAGGAAAGGAGAGAAAATATACAAGACTAAGGAAAATTTCAACGACTTATGGAGGGAGAAGAAAGGAAAGGAGTGTGTTACCTACGGGCGAAGGAGTAACCAAATAGGGGAAAAGGTACAGGGAGAAAAAAAAGGGGAAGGTCGATTTTGGGGGATGAAATTGAACGATTCTATCCATCAAAGGGAGTTAGATAACCACTTTTCCGTCTCAGTTCGTCCATAAGTCAGAGACAGCCTGAGGTTCTTCCTATCGCTCGCTCTTCCTTCACCCATTTGTCTCCGTCTCCTTCTTGCCTACCTTTTCCTCCTCCTCCTCCTCCTCCTCCTCCTCTACATGATCCTATTGTTATTCCTCTTTGTCCTCCTCTTCCTCTTCCTGACCCCTCTTCATTCTCTATCACCTCTTCCTCTCTCTCTTCCTCTTCTTTCAACCATTTTTCTCCGTCTCCTTCTTGTTCCCTTTTCCTCCTCTTCCTGCTCTCCGTGATCCTATTGTTATTCCTCTTTGTCCTCTTCTTCCTCTTCCTGATCCTCTTCATTCCCCTCTTCTTCTCCCTCTTCCTCTTCCTGATCCTCTTCATTCTTCTCTATCACCTCTTCCTCCCCCTCTTCCTCTTCATTCTCCTCTTTCACCTCTTCCTCTCCTTCTTCCTCTTCCTGATTATCTTCATTTTCCTCTATCACCTCTTCCTCTCCCTCTTCCTCTTCCTGATTCTCTTCATTTTCCTCTATCATCTCTTCCTCTCCCTCTTCCTCTTCCCTTACCTAATTTGTCTCCGTCTTCTCCTTACCTCCCTTTTCCTCCTCCTCCTCTCCATGACCATGTGGTTATTCCTCTTTCTCCTCCTTTTCTTCTTCCTGATTCTCTTCTTGATCTTCATCCTCTTTCTCTTCCTCTTCTTCTTCCTTCTCTTCCTAACCATATCCTTCCTCCTCCTCCTCCTCCTCCACCTCCTCCTTCCAGCAAACATCACTCCACTACTTCCCTATCCACTTTTCCTTCTACCTGTTTCACTTACCTCCTGTCATCATCCCTTCTTCCTTCCTCCCTGACCTCTCTCACCCTCTCCCTCTCCCTCTCCCTCTCCCTCTCCTCTCTCTCTCTCTCTCTCTCCCTCTCCCTTGCGCTATCATCAAGCTCAACTGTCATTAAATTTCGACAAAGACAAAGCGAATAGACGTCCTGATTTATTTACTAAGTTTTGATCGAGAGAATTGGCGAACGGTATTTCTTCCTCCTGCACAAACTGTATGAACGGAAAGGGAAAAAGGGAAGGAAGCGGAAACAAAAGGGTCGGGATGAGGAGGGGTGAGGTGGGGAGGGGTAAGGTAGGGTGGGGTGGGGAGAGGATGAAAGGGGAGGACATGAAGGGAGGAGGAATTGTCAAATGTACAAAATTCCCCTCGGGTTTCACATCAGGTTGAGTGTGTGTGTGTGTGTGTGTGTGTGTGTGTGTGTGTGTGTGTGTGTGTTATTTTTGTGTTGAGTTGTGAAGGTGATGTGATTGAGTTTTCAGTGAGGGGTGTTAGAGAGAGAGAGAGAGAGAGAGAGAGAGAGAGAGAGGAGAGGAAGAAAGAAAGATTTAGCGAATGTACTACTGTGAAATATCTCTCCCATCACTTTACCATTCAATCTTCATGTGAAAGCACCGAAATTTATTTACAGCGTTGGGTGAGGAGGGACATGTGTGTGTGTGTGTGTGTGTGTGTGTGTGTGTGTGTGTGTGCTTGTGTTTGGGGACTCCATGGAGGAATGTCCCAAAAATTTCACTTTACAACAACTAACCTCAAGAGACAAGTAACGTTTTCTGTTTGCAAAGGTGGACGGGGCACTGATGTAAATTGTAAAGTTTTTTTTTATTATTTGAAGTCTAGAATATCAAAGCAGTAGACTGTAAAGCGTTGAAGGAATGGTATAATGAACATTTTTTTTCACCGTTTGTTTCTTTTTACTCATTTGTCTGTCTTTGTCGTTGTTGTTGTTGGTGTTGTTGCTGCTGCTATCATCATCATCACCATCATCATCATCAACATCATCAACATTATTATTTCCACCATCATTATACGTTTTTCCTCGTCCTCGTCTTATCCTCCATTACCAACACCATTAACATCATCCACATCATTAAATTCTAATCACCATCATAATGAGTATATTCTAACACACACACACACACACACACACACACACACACACACACACACACACACACACACACACACACACACACACACACACACACACACACACACACTTTTTCAATCGTAACTCCTCCACCTTACATAACGAGCGTTTTAGTATCCACCCCTTCCCTCCTATCCACTTATCCATCCATCACTCCCCCATCACTGTTTCAAAGGCCCATCACCACCAGTGTACGTCCATCTTTCATTACCGCCCTACACTGTCAGTCTCCCTTTCTAAAATATATTAAAGAACCTTTATTAGTAAACAATTCCCCTTCTTAACTTTGGGCCGGCACGGGAAGAAGAAGAGGAAGAAGTGGAAGCGAAGGAGGAGAAGAAAGAGAAGAATGGTGTAATAAAGAAAAAGCAGCAAGAGAAAGAGAAGGATAAATGAAAGTCAAATGGATAAAATGCGAGAGAAGAAGAAGAAGAAGAGCAAGAGGAGATATGGTGTAGAGTAAGAGCGAAAGGAGGAGGAAGGAGTGGAAGACGAGGAACTGGAAGAGGAGAAGGAGGAGGAAAGAATCATTAGCGCCGCCTCGTATTGAACATCGATCACTGCTAATTACTACTGACGTCCTTTCACCTGTTCCTCCCTCCTCTCCCTCGCGACAGCCCACGTGAGAGACAAATTTTGAGGCGACGACACGAGACAAACAATTGACAAGCGGTAGAGAGAGAGAGAGAGAGAGAATGTGTGTGAAGGCAAAATATTTCGATATATCATGTACCAGGAATATACACTCACCAGGATACGGTAATTGGACAAAAGAGACAGCGGCGCGTTAGCAATGAAGAAACAGATGAAACGAGGCGAGACAGGTGAAGAGACAAGGGAAGGTGGAGAGGCATGAGGAGGCGTGGATACGAGATGCACGTGCTGGTAGGAAAGGGTTGCAGAAGAGGAGAGACGATTGGGAGTGGGTGAAGAGGATACGAGAGGCAGGTGGGAGGAATGGATGACTGACAAAGGAGGTTAGAGAGTGATGACCCACCCGCAGAGGCCACGTGAACAGGTAAGAAGTAGGTGACTAATTAAAAAGTTCACATTAATATTGTCTTATTGTTAGTGAAATAGAGAAATGGGACAGGAGACTGAGTAAAGTTGTAAAGTTAGTATTGTATTATTAGTTATAAGCGAGATGCTATGGAATAAACGGGTAGCTTACTGAGATAGAAAGATGGTAGTGGCGTGGAATAGACAACCAGCCAATATCCTTATACAGATTAGGTTAAAAATTACCTTTGATACTTACTGGGGCCATACATGCTGCTGATGACGACGAGTGAAGTATTTGGCTTTAGTAAATGGAGTAAAACTGATAAGAGGAGTTTGAAAGGAACAAAATGATGAAGTTAATGAACCGAGGGGTGAAAATGGTAAGGCAGCCGACCTGGTGAGAGAGAAACATAGGTGAGGCGAGGGAGTCAGGCGAACAAAACTCGGTCCCTATTATCTTTCACATCCTGATAGATCGTCGTAAACGTGAACTTGTCCTTCAAAGAGAGTGATAGGGGACGAAAGGCAGCAACGAGCAACCAGAAGACGGAGAAGCAATAAGAGTGAACCGAACCCAGAAAGCGACTAATCAATGAGTATGAAAGTGAAACAAAGGAGGGAAGAGATTGGATATGTGGTGGTAAGTGGAGCTGATCAAAATCTTTTAAGGATGGAATTGGATGAAAGAACAGAGATAGAGGCGGAAAAGGGCAGTGGTTTAACCTTGCACAGAAACTAATGAGACGAGGGAAGGAAGGGATGGAAGGTAAGGAAAAAAAAAACACAAAGACAGATGTAGTCGAGGGGAAGAAACGAAGGCTATAATTGAAGGGGTAAAACGCAATTAGTGAGTCGAAGTGCAAGTTAGTAAAGTATGCGTTTAAGATGG
>NC_059300.1:9236557-9244057 GCF_017591435.1 Portunus trituberculatus | reverse complement strand
CTACTACTACTACTACTACTACTACTACTACTACTACTACTACTACTGCTACTACTACTACTACTACTACTACTGCACTACCACTACCACTACCTACTACCTACCACTGCTACTACCACCACACTACTGCTACCACTACTGCTACTACCACCACTGCACCACTGCTGCTATAACCACGGTAGTAGTAGTAGTAATGATAATAATGACTAATAATAATGTTAATGATAATAATAACAACAACAATACTATTACTATTACCACTACTACTGCTACTACTACTACTACTACTACTACTACTACTACTACTACTAATAATAATAATAATAATAATAATAATAATAATAATAATAATAATAATAATAATAATGATAATAATAATAATAATAATAATAATAATAATAAGAAGAAGAAGAAGATAAAAAGAAAATGAAGAAAAGAAGAAGAAAATGAAAAAATAATAACAATGATAATAGTAATAAAGTTGTTGTCACTTCCGCTCACCTGGCTGCCTCACCTGTGCTTGTGTGGGGAAGCGCACTCTGGCATTTACAAACGATGATATTTTGACATTTATTCTTGATTTACCTGCTTTGATCGCTGCTCTATCAAACTTTATTGTGATTTTTCCTTTCCACTTTGAATGAATTGATGCACTTCATATTTCTCTCTATTTTGCACTCCTTTATTTCGTTATGAATCATATCCTCAGCAGTTGCGTCGTTTGTCCTTCCCATTTTCCTCCTTGACTCGAACCTTCATTAGCGATCCTTTTTTCGTTTCTTTTCGTAGTGACGGGACGACCTGCATCAATCATCTTTCTTCGCTTTACCCATCTCCCGTTTATCTTTCCCCTTCAGCGCCTTCGTCACCCTTCATAAGCCATTAACTTCCCTAACTCTTCGTGGTAGGTCCATGTGCACCTCTCCATCTCCTCCCGATTTCCAAGTGCTCTCCATGTCAAAACCCTATTTCTTCCATTCTTCCCGGTCAGATCTTCACTCTTTGCTACCTTGTCTCCACCTCGCCTGTTTTGTATCGTCCCCTTCCCTCCTCTCCCATTCCTGCTTCTTTCAACAGTCCATATGCTTATCTAAACTGTTTTAAAGATTCTGAAGAAGCAATTTGCGGGGAGAGGGATGACTGAGGGAGGAAGGGAGAGAAGTCTTTGAATATCGCTGCCATTCATCATAACATTTTTTCCCTAAATTGCAGAAGAAAGAAGTGTGAAGATTCATTATGGGTTCTTAGTCTACTCGTGTCGTCCCTTTTACTCTTCTCCTCCTCCCTCACCCTTCCCTTCCTCCTCGTCCCCTGCACCTCCCTCCTCTCCTCTTATCTGGATTCCCTGTTGATTAAGTTTCGATAATTGCACCAATTTGTTAACATATTTCCTTAATGCCGTGTCGGGTAGAAGTTTCCGTCAAGAGGGGAAGGTGGAGCACCCTCTTTACTTCGTCCTCTCAGCCTCCTCTCCTCTTCACCTTTCCTCTCCTCAGCTCTCGCCTCACTACCACTCCTGTTTCATTCTCCAAGCCTCCCTCTCTTTAACTCCCTCCCTTTAAGTCTCTATCGCCTTCCTCGTCCCTCCTGAGTCACCTCTCTGTGAAGTTAATTTTAGTTCTACTCAATCTTATCTCTACTGTGACTCACCTTGCACCTCTTGTCTCATGGTTGGTGTATAGGCGTCTCTTCATAGAGGGGTAAGAGAGGGAGAGAATAGGTGTTGAGAGGGAAAGGATAAAAAAGCAGAATGAAGGGGAGAAAATAGGAACACTTGAGAAGATAAGGATGAGATGAAAGGGCAAGAGCGATGAGTGAAGGGAAGGAAAGGAGAGCAACTTTGAGAATGTGGTTTGAAGGGACTAAAGGTGACAAAAATGAGGAGGTTTGAAAGTTATTCAGAAGAAGGTCATGGATGAGGGCGGGAACGACGTGTTTAAGTGTGTGTGTGTGTGTGTGTGTGTGTGTGTGTGTGTGTGTGTGTGTGTGTGTGTGTGAGTGTGGTGAAGGTGTAAGTCGGTGTAGGTGAGCGAAGTGAGTGGGAGAGGAGGAGAATAATGGCGACCGTGATGGAGATGATGTCCAACACTTGCCTGAAATGGAGAAGAAAAAAAGAAATTAGCTTGGAATTTATTGCTTTGCCACCTGGTCTTGACAACTACAACTACACATACCTGGAAATGTCTTCATAACTGGCAGACTGGAATTTATCACATATCTCATTCTTTTTTTCTTACATGAATTATTTTCTCTCCCTCGTCAAGTATTCTATTGTAGTTAAGTGAATACAAGTGTAGACTGAAATGATGTTGCCTTCTCCTTCATGTTTCTGGTGAGTGTTGAGCGGATCCTTCATCACCATTATTATTGTCACACACACACACACACACACACACACACACATACACACACACACACACACACACACACACACACACACACACACACACACACACACACACACACACACACACACACACACACACACACACACACACACACCTGTCAATTTAGACTTCCACACTTTTCCTACACCTACATCATGTCTGTATGCATCATTTAATCATTTACACCCTCACCCACACACGTAAGTATAAACTACATCTTCTCACTTCCCACTCTTCGAAAAATCTTAGTTTTTTTTTCGATACTTTGTGATTCTATACTTTAACTTGTGTCATTGGTTTATATAAAAACTACACAATATCTAAAGTTTGGTTTAATGTTATGGTTTGTATTTATTTTTTGTGATCAGTTGTATTAAATCTCTTATCATAACCTATCTGCTTGTTTATTAGATACAAATCTTTCATTGTATTCCATTGTATGAGTCTTAAGAGTAATTTTCTTGCCACTCTCCCCTTTCCCTTTCCTTCTCTCATCCTTTTCCTCCCCTACTCTCCACACACTCACCGTCACTCACTTAATGAGGGTGTCAATAAGAATTTCCCTCACGCGGTGTGATGCTCCCCACCTCATTTCCCCAACGCCTTCCCCACACTTCCTTATCACACTTCATCTCATCCCAGAACCCTCCCCACCTCTTATCACCGCTCATCTCCTAAACAAACACCTCCTCTATTATCATCTTCCCTTATCTCATCTCACCTTCCTCCCTATCCTCACCACACTTCCCCAGCATCCTCCACACACCTCCATCATCCTTTATCCTAATATCCTCGATCACTCACCACCTCTCGCATCCTACTCATCCCCGCCTACGCCACACAACGCCACTCATCCCATCCCTCTCACCACTCGCATTACTTGTCACTTATATCACCCTGTACATCACCACCACGTATACACCACTAAAGCTTTTCACCTTCCCTCACTCCCTGCTACCCCCCAGTCTCTCTCTCGCCCTCCTTCCATCCTTCCATCTATCCACTCGCTGTCAATCATGACCTTGTTTTTGATACGCTGTGATGAAAAACGCTCAACACACTGATGGGAATTGATGAGGCGAGTAAGGAAGGTGAGTCTGGCGGCGGCTCAGGTGTTATTGGCGGTGGCGGTGGTGGTGGTGGTGGTGTTGATGGTGGTGGTGGGGGTGGCGAGGAAGTGATGAGGTGTGATATATGAGTACTATACATGGGGTCATGGTGGTTTACAGGGTGATGTGTCTAGTGAGGCCTGTTAAGGGCTAAGGGTACGTCGTGTTGTATATATATACTCTTACATAAAGAAAGGATCGCGCGATGGTGTGTGTGTGTGTGTGTGTGTGTGTGTGTGTGTGTGTGTGTGTGTGTGTGTGTGTGTGTGTGTGTGTGGTAATGCTAATTCAAGTGTTTCTTATAGTAATACATACATACATCTACCGTTTTCTTGTATATGTGAATGTAGTACGTGTGTGTTAGTATATTTATGTACTTTACGTGTACGTCTACGTGTATTACAGCTGTTTTAACCCCTTCAGTACCATGACGCGTTTTCATATTCATTCTGCTTACTATTTAGAGATTTTATACAGTTTCAGAAACTTATGTGGGGGATTAAAATAGTGAAGAGTGTGGCCATTAATCTTCTGACTTCAATAGACCCTTCCTAATGTTAATAAAATCGTCTAATCATACCCAAAACTCATGAAGGGATCAAGTGCCCACACAATCCTGCTCTGATTTAAGCTTAGCACACACACATAGGTTTTTTCCACCTCTAATAATTAAAGCTTGGTCTGCGGAATACGTGGCGTGACAACTTGGCGGCGCGGTCTGTAATTGCTTATCAGGCGGCGTCACAGCATTTAATGAAACCTGGTGGGGAAGGAACAGCTTATTGAAGGAAATTGAGCGGCTGCGGGAAGAAGATTGCTCCTCCTGAAGGTGCCACGGAAGTCTTGATTCTAACGTTGTGTCTTAGCTCCTCTTTTCCCATTCTGCTTCCCACTCTCTCTCTCTCTCTCTCTCTCTCTCTCTCTCTCTCTCTCTCTCTCTCTGCTTAGGAAGGCCTTAAGCGTGAATTATGCAAATCGCGGCATTATTCTGCGGCCTTTCAGTGTGCTTAGGGTTATTGATCTTCTCGCCTTTATTTGATGTCAAGGCAAATAGTGGAAGCTTCATGAAAATGTTGGCGATGATGTTTGTACGGTAGAGCTCAATACTATACGGTGGTGGTTAGGGAGTGGGAAAACGCGCCCACACACTCCTAGGATCATATTTTCAAACGTCTGTGCAGCATTTTCGCTACATTTATAAGGCTCTAATGAAGGTTACACGAGGTTTTTAAGATTTTTATTGAGGTTTTAGTAGCGTTTTAGCAAGTTTTTTTATGTTGTTATTAGGAAAACAGTTAGAAGTCGGATACTTTTTTTCTGCAGTCTTTGAGAATAGTCATAGTGAGAGATTGAAGTGTTTCTAAATAATGGCTACAGTATACACTCACTTTGAAAATAGTCATAGAGAGAGAGAGAGAGAGAGAGAGAGAGAGAGAGAGAGAGAGAGAGAGAGCGAAGCATTTCAAAATAATGGCTTCAGTATAAACTTACAGGCAGCCACGCGCACACACCTGTCCTCTTCATCACCGTAGCATCGTGGTAATAAAAGAGTACTCAAGACGAGCCACATAACCTGAGGGATGATGGGATGAGGGATGATGATAGAGGACCTGATTCCCCTCCCTCTTCTTCCTCAATCTCTCTCTCCCTTCTCTCTTCCCTACTCTTATTTGCTTGCTTAACCGGATCAGAGCAGAATACTCCATGAATAGAAAATGAACCTTGCTTATCCCTTCGCCATGCCATTATGTGAGAATATAAATTACCTGCCTGCATCTTTCCCTCTTGCTTCCTCCTGCCGCGTCTCTACTCATCCCCCCCCCCTGCTAAAGAAGGCGGTGTTGGTGCCGGAAGAAGGTACAAGTAGTGGTTTTAGGGATTTCTGCTTCTATCGTTGGTTTCTATAGCATAAAGTTATTCGTTAAGCGTTCTACTCTTTTCTGTTTTCTTTCCACATATTTTTTTTAATCGTGGCTAAGGTACGTTAAAATGAGTTAAGGTAAAGCTATGTTATATTACATTAAGCTACGTTATGTATATATGGGTAAGGTAAGGTTAGTTTAGATTAGGTAATTTGATTTAGACTAAGGTAAGGCAAGGTCAAATGAATTTGTGGTCGTTTAGGGTAGGTTATGTAATATAAGGTAAAGTTATTCTAGGTAAGGTAATTTCATTTACAGTAAGGTAAGACAAGGTAAGATAAATTTGGGGTGGTTTAGGTTAGGTTATGTAATGTAAGGTAAGGTTATTCTAGGTTGTGTTATGTAAGGTAATGTAAAATAAAGCTAGGTTATGTTAGATTATGTTAAGTTGTGTTAGATTACCAGGTTGAAGAGCGAGAGGAAGACCAAGAGAGAAATATTTGGATGGCATAATAAGAACAGCAGGAGAAAGATTCACAGCTGGTTGTCTGCTACCAATGACAGCCAATAGAGATATGGGGCAATCCATGGTTGCCAACGTCTGTAGAGGCACGGCACTTCGAAGAGAGAGAGAGAGAGAGAGAGAGAGAGAGAGAGAGAGAGAGAGAGAGAGAGAGAGGTTAGGTATGTGAGGTGAAGTTTGATTATGAGCAGATATTTTAAGGTAGATTCGACCAGGTTAGGTTAGGTTAGGTTAGGTTACTAGAAATTTATCATGGAGTAGGAATAGTTTTGAGTGAAAGTTGGCTAGAAGTTATGCGGATATTTATTAAGGTGGCACTGATAGAGAAACGTCTCCGTGACCTCTTAGCGCGTCCCGGAGAGCATGACGAGGACCTCTCAAGTGAACCCTCTGCCTTGACTCCTTCACTCACTTTGATGGTAAAGGAGGAACTTGTGAAATTTTGACTGGTAACTCGTTCACGGGGAGAGAGCGATGATGATGGTGATGGTGATGATGATTAAGATGGTGATAATGGTGATGATGATGATGGATAATGACAATAAAAACCAAAGAGAGACTACTGTAATTTTATCTAATAGTATAAAGGAAGGATATGATGATGGTACCGTTAATAATGATGGTAATTATGAGGCTAATGACAATAACAGTAAGGTTATAATGGGGATGATGACACTGATAACGATGGATAATGACAATAAAAGCCAAAGACAGGCTGCTTTAATTTTGAGGAATAGTATAAAAGAAGAATGTGACAATAATACCGATAACAATGATGATGATTATGAGACTAATGATAATAATAGTCAAATCGTGAATATGAAACAGCATCTCTCTCTCTCTCTCTCTCTCTCTCTCTCTCTCTCTCTCTCTCTCTCTCTCTCTCTCTCTCTCTCTCGGCATGCCATTTTTCATTATTCGTAGGCAAATCTTATCCCTTCTTATGATTATTTATGGTACAATATCAGGTTCTATGAAAACACAGGCTTAATGGACACAACTTCATCACAACTTAGGTAATTTATAATAAGTAATCAGCATCATAGTCAAATAAATGAAATGAATGTATGCATAAGAAAACACTCTCTCTCTCGTGTGTGTGTGTGTGTGTGTGTGTGTGTGTGTGTGTGTGTGTGTGTGATCTCATGAGGTGATATCACAAAACAAACTTCACAAGAGACAAGTGTGAAAATCCTCGAGAGCTAACATGGAGGAGGAGGAGGAGGAGAAAAAATATCTAAAATTGCATGAAGTGAGAAAAAATTGAGAACGTGAGAGATTGAATCTGGAGGAACGTCGGAAGGAGGAGGAAAGGAGGAAAGGAGGGATGGAAAGAGTGAAAGAGAGGAGGTGTCAAGAGAGGAGAGAAAAACCTTAGATGAAAAAATAAAGGAGAATGAAACGATCGCATAAATCGACAGAGAGAGAGAGAGAGAGAGAGAGAGAGAGAGAGAGGGAGAGAGAGAGAAAAAAAACATATGCACAGAGAGAAGGAGCTCAGAAAGACGCACCACTATTCACACACACACACACACACACACACACACACACACACACACACACACACACACACACACACACACACACACACATAAAGACATGTCAAAACAGACTGAAAC
>NC_059300.1:9231557-9234057 GCF_017591435.1 Portunus trituberculatus | reverse complement strand
TATATGCACTCAACCGTAACGGAAATAGAAAGAGAAAGAGAGCGAGAAAGGTCTGTGTGTGTGTGTGTGTGTGTGTGTGTGTGTGTGTGTGTGTGTGTGTGTGTGTGTGTGTGTGTGTTTGTGCGTGTGTCCGTGCCTGATCCCAGCATCACCATCAATCTCACAATTAATATGGCATCACCAATAGCTCTGCCATCACCACCAGCGACAGAATCCAATACAAAGCATGACAGCACTGGAAAAATGGCCCCGCTAATGTTGTGTTCTCGTGGGAGGCGAGGACATCCGGGTTTGGGTTGACGGGTGAGGGCTGGCAGGCAATCCTCTGGGGCCTCACTCCCCTTGCCATCGCTCAGCCTGTCACTGCTGCCTCGCCTTCACTACTCGACACGTCAGTCTCACCCCGTCTCTCGCTGACCCCGTTTTCTTTACACTCTGGATGGACCTCAGATATACAGCACTTTAAAGCGAAAATCTTGAAGTGTTGGCAAATGCGTAGTGTACATGGCGTGTATACTTTGAGGAGACGCAGTAGAGTATGATTGAAATGTAGTCGATGCTGGGATGATTACAGCCGTGTCTCTCTTTCTGGTTTCTGACGCACACTGAAGTAAATTGAGTTGTCGTTACGATCTTTTGCACTTTACGGGTATTTAAAACAATGGGGCTCTTCATTTTTTGGGGGAACGATTATTCATTACACATTTCTCTCTTTCTTACCCTTCATTTTTTCTCCTTTTTTTTTCTTCTGACTTCCGCCTCCCTCCACCATCCTCCCCTCTCTTTCTCTCTTTCTCTCCCACCATCTTTCCTCCTGTTTCTGATATCTGTCCTCTTGCCTATATATCCACACACGCAATTTCACAATATCCCTTCCTCCTTCCCTTCTTCACCCTTTTCCAATCTTTCACTTTTCTTACCTCCATTCGTCTTTCCCTTCTTTACATTTTTTTTTCTCTCTCTTACCCTCTCGTTCACACACAAATGTACACAAGGTCACCACCCATATCTCTTCCATCTTCCTTCCCTCACCCTTGTCATCACGCCTCACCTCACTCACCACCGACCTGCCTCCTCTTTTTCAACATTCCTCCATCTTAGCCTCCTCCACCGCCCACTGCCAAGCCTTCGCCTCTCTCCGGTTTATGAAGCGAGGTACAGAAGTCAGCTCTCCTGTCAACATGCTCTCTCGTGCTTGCATTCACTCTGTTCTTATTTTTTCGCCTCCTTCTTCCCTCTCTTTGTCCAGCACATTTCACGTCACTCTGCCAAAACTCTGATTCCTGCTCGCCCTGATGCCTCCTCCTCCCATCTCGCCCTGGCTGGTCTTAGTGCCGCTGTCGTCAAGGTGGGTGTCCGTCTGTCTCATATTCCTGTCTCATTCTCACCTGCAGTTTACTTCTACTTAGCACTTTCGTCTCCAGAGTTGTCGCTATTCTCGTTTTATCTTTATTTTGCTCTTCTTTTTCTTTCCAGTAGTTCCTTTACGTTTCTTTTAATCATGTTCGTAGCTTTAATATTTTTGAGATGCCTTGTGTTTTCGTTCCAGATTCGATCTCTTATTTTTCTCCCTGGCTTCATTTCTTTCTTTCTTATTTTTACCCTCCCCCATTTTTTTATCTACTCGAAACGCCCCAGACCTCTCAGTCATCACATCCACCTCCATATTCACCTCCTTCACAATACGTTCACTTCCCATTGATTTCACTATACTTCACTTCCTTTGCCCTCCTTCTTTACCCGATAGCCCTTCGTCTATTCTTCCTAGGCCTCGGTGGCCCCGATGTCGAGGCCAGACCCACTATTTTTCATTCACTGCCATTTCTGTTATCCACCACCAGTATGTATTATGGTAAAAAAAGTATCGGTGCACTATGTGTGGGAAACATTGGGACTGTACAAAACGAAGGAAACGAAAACCTAACGACATCAACAGTTGACCGAATTTTTATGGTATTCATCGGACCCCATATACCCTAATACGTTTTTTTTTTTTTTTACCCATGATATCTTCTTTCCTGTAATATTTCGTTGCCTCAAGTCTTTACCCTACTTTCCCCGGTCGCCTTCCTACCTCCCTTGTTATCTTGTGTAATCCAAAGATACCTTTTTCATTCCCTTGCATATGTACCTCCTTCCTTTCACTATCGTTGCTTTGAGACTTTATTTTACATTCCTTCCTCCCTTTCTTGCCTTCCCTCTCCTTTCTGTCGAATTTAAAAGCCCTATTTTTCATTTTCTCTCCCTTATGCCTCCTTCCTACTCTGCTCCTTTGCCCTACATCCCTCTCTCACTTCCTTGCCTTCGTTGTTTTCCCTGTCTAGTGTCCAAACGACCTATTTCTCATTCCTCCTTCCCTACTCTTCTGTCGTTTATCTGCACTCTACATCCCTCTCTCTCTTCCTGTTTCCACCTAGTTATTCATCACAATCTCCATTTACCACCTCCTTCGCCTTCCTCCACCCTTCTGCCTACTCCATCACCCATGTCCACAAACCAT
>NC_059300.1:9221557-9224057 GCF_017591435.1 Portunus trituberculatus | reverse complement strand
CCCAACCTAATCCAACCCAACCCAACCTCACTCTTAACTTAACCTAACCTAACCCAACCCAACCCAACCCAACCAAACTTAACCTAACGTAACCGCACTTCCATTTGTATTTATCTTCAAGAATGGCCACTGCTACTTTTTTTTTTCCTAAATGAAATCAGTACTTTGACTTTTCTTCCACTGCAACTTTTTTTTTCATAGATAGAATATAATACTACGACTTTTTGTTCTGATACATTATTTCTTAGCAAAAATTATCTTTATTTCCGTTACTTTTTTCTTCCTGATACAAGGACAACATCTCAGCACCCTTTTCTTCTTATTCACAAGCCACACCTTCCTTTTATTCCACCCCTTCTCCACGATCATTTTCCTTAACCCGTCCCTTTCCTCACCTACCATCCTATTCCCGCTACTCTTAACCCAAACACCCCATCTCAGCACCCTCTTCTTCTCATTCACAAGCCACACCTTCCTATTTTCCACCCTTTCTCCACGATCATTTTCCTTAACCCGTCCCTTTCCTCACCTACCATCCTATTCCCGCTACTCTTAACCCAAACATCCCATCTCAGCAACCTCTTTTATCCCTTCACAAGCCACACCTAACTGTTTTTTTTTTTCGTTTTTTCCTCTTCTTCATCACACTGAAGCAGAAATAAGGCGCCGCTCCCATCGCATAGAGAGGAAACAAAAATGGGAAGCAAATAACGGAGGTTCAAAAGTCATAAGAAAAAAACGGCTCTTCATTTTTGGAAGTCCTCAGAGGAACGCATCCCCGCTTCATCTCCCTTCCGCGTTCTAGATCTTCCTTTCACTTTATCTCCTCCTCCTCCTCCTCCTCCTCCTCCTCCTCCTTCCTGCACTTCTTTATTCTCCATTTTATTTTTTTTCCCTCTCCATTTTGAGTAAGACGACCTACTGTAAATAAAGGAGACGTTAACTGTTATGATCTCCTCCTCCTCCTCCTCCTCCTCCTCCTCCTCCTCTTCTTCTTTTTCTTCTCCTCCATCCTCCTCCTCCTCCTCCTTCTCCTCCTTCTCCTTCTCCTCCTCCTCCTCCTCCTCCTCCTCCTCCTCCTCCTCCTCCTCCTCCTCCTCCTCCTCCTCCTCCTCCTCCTCCTCCTCCTCCACGTCATAAGAACATGGAATTCTGGATTTGTTTTTTCTTTTTCACAGAGAGAGAGAGAGAGAGAGAGAGAGAGAGAGAGAGAGAGATTATTTGCATGGTAAATAAAGAATAAACTGAATAATTTAGTGTATATAAATGAGCCAGTTGTTTTGTATACTGGGTGTCAACAGTATCGAGAAATGAAACAAGGAGGAGGAGGAGGAGGAGGAGGAGGAGGAGGAGGAGGAGGAATAGGAGGAGGAATCAAAGGAATAAAAAGGAAAGCCAAACAGCAACAGAGCTCTTGGTCCTTTCGAGGCTGTTTGGTAACTACTTCCAACTAGCTACAGATAAGAGAGACAGGACAATACAGGAAAAGGCTTCAGAAGGAGGAGGAGGAGGAGGAGGAGGAGGAGGAGGAGGAGGAGGAGGAGGATAAAACGAGCATGGAGAACAATAGGAATAAGAAGAAAATTGAAAAATAGGTAAAAGAACAAGATAAGAAGAAAGAAAAAGGAAAGTCAAGAAGAAAAGGAGAAGAAGGAGGAGGAGAAAGAAGAATAGGAGAACGAAAAGTAGGAACAAGAGGAAAGGAGAGAAAAACATGAAGAAACTGTCATGTCACCAGAGAGAATTAAGATTCCAGTTATGCAAGGCGAGAGAGAGAGAGAGAGAGAGAGAGAGAGAGAGAGAGAGAGAGAGAGAGAGAGAGAGAGAGAGAGAGAGAGAGAGAGAGAGAGAGAGAGAGAGAGAGAGAGAGAGAGAGAGCACCAGGAGGGCGTGATTAAGGCTGATAAAGAAGATAAAACACGCAGGGCAAGAAAGTAACGCAAGAATTATTGTCATTATTTAATATCCTGGTACTGTTACTGCTACTGCTACTACTTCATGTACAGTAATGGTAATAGTAGTAGTAGTAATAGTGCAAATAGTAGTAGTAAAAATGGTAGTAGAAAGAGTGCTGATGCGTGTGATCTACTACTACTACTACTACTACTACTACTACTACTACTACTACTACTACTTCACTTCTACTACTACTACTACTACTACTACTACTACTACAAATGATAATAATAATAATAATAATAATAATAATAATAATAATAATAACAATAATAATAATAATAATAATAATAATAATAATAATAATAATAATAATGATAGTATCAATAATAATCATACTTCTGCCGCTGCTTCTGGTACTCCTATTAATAATGGTAATTTTTTGTTCCGAATTTAAGAGTTCTGGGTATTTACATATGTAATTATTCTGCTTTGCCGCAGCGGGCTCAGGTGTATGCACCGTTGTTTTTTTCCTTACCCAGTAATTATCTCCGTATTGTGGATTTAGTCATTTGAATATTCATGAGGATGTTCTGAAAATATT
>NC_059300.1:9214057-9216557 GCF_017591435.1 Portunus trituberculatus | reverse complement strand
AGTATTTATAGTTTGTTTTGCGTGTATGTGTTTGTGTTTGTTATTTATCTATTTAGTTATCTAGTTGTGGTAGTTGTAGTTTAGTGGGGGTGGTAGTTCTGGTGGTGGTGGTGGTGGTGGTGGTAGTAGTAGTAGTAGTAGTAGTGATGGTGGTGGTAGTAGTAGTTGTAGTAGTAGTAGTAGTAGTAGTAGTAGTAGTAGTAGTAGTAGTAGTAGTGATGGTGGTAGTAGTAGTAGTAGTAGTAGTAGTAGTAGTAGTAGTGGTGGTAGTAGTAGTAGTGATATTTATAGTACTAGTAGCAGTAGTAGTAGGTGGTGGTGGTGGAGGTGGTAGCAGTTAAGAATAAGATAATAATAATAATAGTAGTAGTAGTAGTAGTAGTAGTAATAATAATAATAATAATAATAATAATAATAATAATAATAATAATAATAATAAATTAATAATAGTAATAATAATAATAATAATCATAATAATAAGGATGATAACTGATAGATGTTGGCAATTGCAGCACTAGTAACAATAGGAAAAATAACAGTAATGGCGTGGTAAATCCCTGGCCATTACGTGCACTACAGCGGCCTCCTATCACGGCCATTCATTGCTGCCAGGGCGCCGTCAGGGTGGAGATGCTTTTTGTGTGTCCCAGAAACCCTTCGGGAAAATTGGTTATAAATTCATATATATAATAAAGTACGAAGCGCTCTCTCTCTCTCTCTCTCTCTCTCTCTCTCTCTCTCTCTCTCTCTCTCTCTCTCTCTCTCTCTCTCTCTCTCTCTCTCTCTCTCTCTCTCTCTCTCTCTCTCTCTCTCTCTCTCTCTCTCTCTCTCTCTCTCTCTCTCTCTCTCTCTCTCTCTCTCTCTCTCTCTCTCTCTCTCTCAGAAAACTGGGTATTAAGAAAATGTCTCAGAAGGAAAATTGATGCTTACCATTTATTGCCTACCTGGCTGTCTGTGTGTCTGTTTGTCTGTCTGTCTGTTTGTTTATCTGTTTGTCTTTTTTTCTGTATGTGTGTCTGTCTCTCGTTTTTCTTTATTTGTTAGTTTATTCATTGTCAGTGTTGTCAGCCGTTTTGTTTGCATGTTTGTTATATACCTGTGTAAGTGTGTGTAAGTGTGTGCGCATGTGTGTGTGCATTCTTGCGAAGTAAGAAATGTACATGCATGGAAATGAGGAAAAGCAGAATAAGAATGATTGGAGAGAGAGAGAGAGAGAGAGAGAGAGAGAGAGAGAGAGAGAGAGAGAGAGAGAGAGAGAGAGAGAGAGCTTGTTAGCGAAGTAACTTGTCGTCGGTAACCTGACAACCCAAAGAGGCGATAGAGTTGGCGAGACAGATGGATTAGGAAGAATGCCTTTCACCCCAGATTCCATTATCCGTCTTCTCACCTTCACCCACCCATCATTTTTCTCTCTTTATCTCCCCTCTTCGTCCCCATTGTCCTCTTCCTCTTTTTCCCCTTTTTTTTCCTTTCGAATTCTCTTTTTTCTTTTTACTTTTCATTCTTTTCGTCCTAACAGTTTTTTTTCTTTTTCCCAGTATAGATTTTTTTATCATCCTTTCCTCTTTCTTCTTTTTTTCTCATATCCTCATACTTTTCCTTTTCCTTCTTGATCGTCTTTTATCCTCTTCTTCATCATTATTCTTCCCCCATTCCCATTTCCTTCTTAACTTTTTCTCCTCCTCTTCCTTCTTTTCTTTTCCTCCTCCTCCTCCTCCTCCTCCTTCTCCTCCTCCTCCTCTGTCCTCCACATTCTCTCATATTCCCTTTAGCCGTCTCAGTACATCGCGCCCTCTTCCTATTCTCCTTTCATCACACCGTACCACCACCACCACCACCACCACCACCACCACCACCATCACTAGCCCCCAGCTATGCTCACAACCAACCCTCCTTTCAGAAAGTCACGTGATCCTCTAGCGTGCAATCCAATATTCCACAGTTCTCACCCCGAGGCAACCCACCACCACCACCATCACCACCAATCATCACTACCAACACTAACATAACAACAACAAAAACAACAACAACCTTTCATCCTTCATCTACCCTGACATGAACAAACAACTCTGCGTTCATTTCCTTCCCTGCAGCGTCTTTACCACCACCACCACCACCACCACCACCACTGGCAGCAGAAACAACCAAAACAAAAGTAACAGCCACCACCATCCCTGTTCGCGTTGTTAGGGCTTAGTTCTGAAAGTCATCTCTTCCTTATTTTTTCTGTGTGTTTTTTTTCTTGTCTCTGCCTGTCTTTTCTTGCCTTCTCCTCATCCTCCCATTACTCTTTCTTCCTTTGTCTTTATTTTCGTTTCACTCCATCACTTTTTATTTTTTTCTTCATCTTTTCATTCTTTCTCCTTCTCTCTTCGTCCTTTTTTTCACTTCTCTTCTCTCTTCTTTCCTTTTCCTTATCTTCCCATTGCACCTCTTCTCTTCGTCTTTTTGTTCTTTATTCCTCACCTTCACTTCTTATATTGATCTCATCTTCTCATTC
>NC_059300.1:9179057-9206557 GCF_017591435.1 Portunus trituberculatus | reverse complement strand
GTCTAATCATATCCAAAAATCGTGGTAAAGGTGTGTCTCGTTACTGAAGAGGTTAAAGGATCTGTTGAGTGAACTGTTACAATTCGCTACAGCCAGTTCTTCCTTTAGTGCTTTCGTCTCTTGCATCAGCTCCCCATACTTCTCGTCGGCCTCCATCAGAGCCTTTTTCTTCTCAGCTTCTCATTGTTTTATTTGTAAGGACATGGAGATCGCTCTTTTATTTGTAAGGACATGGATGTCGCTGTTTCATTTGTAAGGATGTGGAGTTCGCTGTTTTATTTGTAAGGAGTTGGAGGTCAAGTTTTGTTTTTTGTTTTCTCTTAATAACAATGTATAGTACAATCCATGTTTATATCAGTGCACACTTCAGGAGCAAAGGTTTGCTTTCCTTTATCCACAACTTCTCGTCTTCGTGACGCTCTTCACATTTGCCATTTCCGTAATAAAACGAAGTAGGAATGATAAGCTCGATACACACACACACACACACACACACACACACACACACACACACACACACACTATGAATCCTATGGAGACAGTTGAAAGCAGTAGCTTCTGCCCGTGGTCACACTGGTGCACCATCATGCACTAGTATAACCCGTCTGCTCGTCTCTGCGCTAGTTGGTCTATTATGCTGTTGCTGACAGCACTGAACTAGTAATGTGACAGCTTGGGTTGATCAGGTATTGTTCGTAAGAATTTGTCGAGCTTAATTTTAAATCTTTCAAGACTCTGTTTTTGTGAGTCACGCAGGCTTCTGTGCATTAAAAAGGAGTGGTCTTCTTATCGCAAAGGCATTTGTTTTTAGTGTCTTGATTCTCATATTTGCTTTTGTGTGTACTTTTTAATGTATCAAAGGCCACTGCGTCTTTGATGGATGCCAAATCGTATATTTATGTTATTGGGCACTTTTCCGGTCAGTATTTTTTAGATGTACAGAATAGCATATCTTTCTCTTCGCCTTTCGAATGAGTAGAGATTGAGCTCTAGTCTAGATATTGGACTGCAGTTATCCTACTGGTGAACGATCGTTGAATTGCTTCTAGTGACTGCTTCTCTCCGATTCTTCATGGGTTCCACAGCTGACAGCAATACTCTAGTAAGGATGTGACGAGAGATTTGTATAGCGTCACCATTGGAAGACTTTTTCGTGTCCGTGAAATACGAAGGCTCGAGCCAGCCTGACTTCGTGCATTCTTTACCACATTATGTATATGTTGGCTAAAGTCTCCGTCACAGCTGAGGATGATTCTTAGGTCTCTTAAATAATCCTACTTGTCTATCTGGGAACCTTCAGGTGCTGTATGTATGCGTATTCATCTTTGATTCCTTTAGGCCTATAGGACATGTGTTCAAGTTTGTTGTTATGAAACGACATGTTGTTTTCCTCTGCCCACAGGCCACAGGTAAAGTTATGAAGATCAGTTTGTAATTTTTCAGTATCAGATGTTGAAGTAACTTCCTTTAAACCAGCCTCTCACCATTCACTACTCCCGTCACTACCACTCGTCTTTTCATCACACTCCTGAGAGTAAATGAATGAATGAAGGAGGGAATAAAAGTATAAGCGAGTAAATTTTTCAGTCCCTTTCTATCTGCTGGAGTAAAAAGAAAAACTAGTTAATTAGAATTATCATGTGTCCAGACGTTTGGGACGCTGTAGAATCCCCATAATGCGCCCAGATCTCAATGTAGCTCGTTTATCACCCACTTTTTTTCATCTTTGATTTTATCAACTGTAACATTAAGGCTATAGTAAGTAAGATTTCCACCCTCAACACAAACATACTCAACACACATACTCTCGCTTTCTCACGCTCACTCTAACTTTGTAGCCCTCGTCCGTGTCCCTCTGAGTGTACAAAAAGATATATCATGTCCCCAGTATATTTTTGTCATCTTAAACGAAATATGAGGGCTGAGGGAGGCGAGGGCTTGCGGTATATATCATTTTTTGTTAGAGCGAGGCGGTCTCCAGGGGCGCGCCTCTTGAGTAGTGACGGGGATGGCGAGGGGAAGGGTAATGCGAGGAGGGCACAGAGGGACGGAGGGAGGGAGGTGGATAAGACTGAGAATACGTTTTTGAGAGAGAGAGAGAGAGAGAGAGAGAGAGAGAGAGAGAGAGAGAGAGAGAGAGAGAGAGAGAGAGAGAGAGAGAGAGAGAGAGAGAGAGAGAGAGAGAGAGAGAGAGAGAGAGAGAGAGAGAGAGAGAGAGAGAGAGACTGACCTAAGGACTAACTATGTAATTCATTGATTATTTGATGATTATTCACTGACAGACAGACGTGACAGGAATGAAAGTATACAGACAGATGGACAGGTGGAGAAATAGAGAGGAAGATGAAGGGACAGACAGATAGACGGGCACAGGAAGATGGACTGACAGACAGAGAAGTGAAGCAGTAAGATAGACAGACAGGAAGACTGGAACAACGACAGGCAGACCCCTCCTTCCCTCCTTCCCTCTTCCCCCCTCTCCTCCGACACAGGCCGAAACCCTCATGCTGGCTGGCTGGCTGGCTGGTTGGCCGTAGATCCCTTCTTAATAGGATTCGCCATTCTGAAGACCAACCACCCAATTGGAGATATAAATAGCATTGCCGGGAAGTCTATAGATCATCCTGACTCGCTTTCCTTTTACGTCGACACTTCCATTCCTCTCCTTCATCTCCTCCGGCCATTCAGAGCTCATGTGTGATATTACGTAACGCATATCCCCGCTGAGACCTCACCGTAACGAGCTCTTCCCTTGTAACTGTTGTCCTTGATTGTGTTTGTAAAAATCCTCTCCCGTCAATAGAATTATACGTAAATGACTTCCCTTTCATGGCGCAGTCATATAACATCAAACTATTATGTATAAGCCAGTGAATTTAAGCTGCGGGAAAAAGAATGAACGAACACATATAACAGAATAGCCTTTTACTCTATTTTCCAGCCCCGTAAATCTGTCAGAATCGACACTGTAATGCGTGGTAGTATTAGAAGCGTAAATACAGCATTACACGTGCAGGAGAGAGCTGGGAAAACTCGCAATAAATAACACCCCTTAACGAAATGGTAACTAAGGAGATTTACTGTCGTTCCTCCAACAACAGGAGGCCCGTATTCAGAAATACACTGCTCTCTCACCAAGAATATTTTTTAAGACTCAAGATAAAAAAAAAAAAATGATGTTGTCGAGTATTTCCCTGTTAGCACGTATTGTAAAAATCTGTTTATACTTCACTCTGATAAAAACACCCTTAAAGACGTCTTCCACTATCCTTTTCAATGTAGTCAAGTTGCGGCGCAGAAGTGTTTCAGAATACCTCTCTACAGCGGCATGAGGCAAAGGAACGCATTACAAAGGCTACCAATGAAGTAGCCAGAGCAAAATAGGCCGGGCCGGAAAGGAGAAGGTAGGATGAGGTGAAGCAGTGCAGCCGGCGGTGATTAATTACTCGTCAGGGAGGACCCAACCAGGCGCCCCCGGCATGGTGAGGGAGGCGTGGAAGGTGACAGGATGACGCGGGACCCAGAGCTGCCTAAGGGTAGAAGGGTGTATAGTAGTAGGCCGTGGAAAATAGGGTGAAGACATAGGGGACGTTGGTGGCATGTGGTAAAGCTAGTAAACTGAGGTGGAAGGTTTGGGATGAGAGGAAGATGAAAGGGTCAGGAAATACGGAAGGAGAGGTGATTAAAATGTGTGGTGGATAGAAAGATGATTTAGAGGCGTTGGTAAGACGAGAATGGAAGATAGTTAAGCCGATAAAGTAATGCGAAGGAGTTGCTACATTTTGCTGGATAGAAGAATGATTTACACTCGTTGGAGAAACAAGGACAAAAAATTACTGAACGAATTAAGAAACACGGAAGAAGAGTCCATCCAAGTACGTAGATATTAGGAGCAACTTAGAAAAAAATAAACGAAACAAAGGCTAGAATTAATTGAACAGATAAAGAAATGCAGGAGAAGAATACTAAATAAAAATGAGGGAATAGAAAGATGGATTAAGAGAGACAACAAGTGACAAGGATAAAAAAAAAAGAAGTTGAAGGGATAAAGAAGGAACACGGAAGAAGACCTGATAAAGTGGATAAATAGCACAGAAGACATAGAAACAGTGGATCAGAGGTATATTGGATAGAAAACACGGTAGACTTGATTGAAGGGGTAAATAGGATGAAAATGTAGCGAAAATAAGTTGACCTAAAGAAAATGAAAACAACCACACTGAACGAACACAAAAATCGGACTAAATAAGCTGAAATAAGAGAAATTTTAGGGAGACAAAGTGAACAAATCAAGAAATAAACAAAATTAATAAATACGCAACAATGAATAGAGGATGACAAAGAGAGAGAGAGAGAGAGAGAGAGAGAGAGAGAGAGAGAGAGAGAGAGAGAGAGAGAGAGAGATTACAGTACTATATGTTTAAAAAGAAAGAGGTAAGTAGAGAAGAGGAGGGAAGGAAGACGAGAGCATATGAGTGAGAGACGAGAAGAATGGTGAGGAAGAAAGAGATGGCATTAGCTTAAGCGAAAGAAGAAGAAGAGGAGGAGGAGGAGGAGGAGGAGGAGGAGGAAGAGAGTCGCTGGTAAGAGATATGCTGCACCCGGAGGAGGAAGTAGAGGATGAGCAAATGGAGGAGGATAAGCTAATGGAAGTAAAGGGAGAAACAAATAAACATGATAAAAGAAAACGAGGAAGAAAAGAAAGTTTAAGAAAAGTGAAGGAAAAGTGTTAAGAGAAAACCCCAATAAAATTAAGGAAAAGGCAAAGAAAACGAGAAAGAAAAGAAAAGTATAAAGAAAGTAAGAGAGAGAGGGAGAGAGAGAGAGAGAGAGAGAGAGAGAGAGAGAGAGAGAGAAGGGGGGAATAGCAGTCAGGATGGCGCCCGTTATAATGGGAGAAGTCAGTCAGTCAGTCTCTCTCTCTCTCTCTCTCTCTCTCTCTCTCTCTCTCTCTCTCTCTCTCTCTCTCGGATAGTGGGCACTCCAGGTAATAACGTAATCCCTCCCAAGCCACTTAATTCTTATGCTTTCCCTCCGTGTTTACTTTGATTATTCATAAATATTTGAAATTCATATATTATTTTCCTTTCCTTTCCACTTACCTGGCTACCTTACCTCCTCCTCCTCCTCCTCCTCCTCCTCCTCCTCCTCCTTGTTTTTACCTCTTCCCCTTTCCCTCTTCTAGTTTTTTTCCCCTTTTTTTCCTATTTTTCTATTTTTCTTCTTTTCTGCTCTTGGCTTACTCTTTTTTCATTTCTTCCTCCTCCTTCACCACCACTACTACCACCTTCACCTCCACATCCACCACCATCACCACCACCACCACCACCACCATCATCACCTCTACCTCCACCTTCACGACCTCCTCTTCCACTTCCACCTCCACTTTCACCTCCACCTATACCTCCCCTCCTCCTCCTCCTTCTCCTTCTCCTCCTCCTCCTCCCCCTCCTCCTCCTCCTGCTCCTCCTCCTGCTCCTCCTCCTCCTCCTCTTCCTCCTTCTCATTTCCCTTGCTCCTTGTTATCATTTTTCTGTTAGTATGTAAACTTGCATTATGAAAAAAAAAATGATAATAATAAGCTAAACTGAGACGGGATTGGATGAGGCGAGGCAGGACGGATGGGTTTACATGGGACGATGTGTGTGAGAGAGAGAGAGAGAGAGAGAGAGAGAGAGAGAGAGAGAGAGAGAGAGAGAGAGAGAGAGAGAGAGAGAGAGAGAGAGAGAGAGAGAGAGAGAGAGAGAGAGAGAGAGAGAGAGATCTACGTATATACTTACATACACTAAGAAACAAAAATGCAGAGAACCATGACTTGAATTTGCTAAGTATCCACAGAACCACAACTGGAAGGAATAGGTAGGCAGGGAGGGCCAGAGGGACGAGTGGGGAATGATGGGGAAAAGGTGGAGAGGAAAAGGATGAAAAAGGGATATGGGAATGGAGAAGAGCAGGATGGGGGAGGGACAGAATGGTAAAGAGGGAAAAAGAGGATGAATCAGAGGTGAGGAAATGGATAATGGAAGGAAGAATGGTGGAAGAAATATGAGGCGTGCTTAAAGGACAAGGTTTATTTCTACTTTTTGTTATTGTTTCATGTGCTTTTTATACAGAAAACTGAAGAGGAGGAAGAGGAGGTGGTGGTGGTGGTGGTGGTGGTAGTGGTGGTGGTAGAGAGGGAGATTAGTAAGGAGACCAATTATGTAAGGAGTTTAATCTCCAAGTATTTGTGAGTATCTTGAGCAGTCTCTTGTTGATTGTCCCTTTAGTCTGCTCGTAAATCTCTCTCTCTCTCTCTCTCTCTCTCTCTCTCTCTCTCTCTCTCTCTCTCTCTCTCTCTCTCTCTCTCTCTCTCTCTCTCTCTCTCTCTCTCTCTCTCTCATTTCGTTTTTTTTTTCTAACAGCGAATTAGATAAAGCAAACAGTCACCGTCTATTGTGTCTTTTCCTCCCATGCTTTACTGACGTTGCATCTTATTCCTTCACTAAATCCTGCTTGTGGTATTTATATTCCATAGTGTCAAGGCGGCAGGCAAGAGTGACTGACGCGCCCCCTCTCCCGCTCAGCCGCGTGTTCGGGAGTGGGGTGGTGGAAGAGGAGAAAAACGCCGGTATTTTGGTTGGCATTTTTGTACAGCGACAGCAAACGTCAACACAAAGCAAAGTAACACGTGACACCCTTTCTCTCTCTCTCTCTCTCTCTCTCTCTCTCTCTCTCTCTCTCTCTCTCTCTCTCTCTCTCTCTCTCTCTCTCTCTCTCTCTCTCTCTCTCTCTCTCTCTCTCTCTCTCTCTCTCTCTCTCTCTCTCTCTCTCTCTCTCTCTCTCTCTCTCTCTCTCTCTCTCTCTCTCTCTCTCTCTCTCTCTCTCTCTCTCTCTCAGTACGCCATTATTGCAAGACCATCAGTAATCCCTTAAAGCAAGTGTGAAATGAGAAAAGAGAGAGAGAGTCTGTCGCATTATCAGGCCGAGCATTCATGTGGAAGCGGTTCAGATGTAATGCAGGTGAGAGATTCATTGTGTGTGTGTGTGGGGGGGGGGGGCATCGATAGGAGAAGTGAAGGGGCCGTTGCTGTACGATGGTAGAAGTATATAGAATTCAGGGATTGGGGAAAAGTCCAACTCATTGAGAAAAAGTTACTGTATCCACTTCAATAACGAGTTAATTTTGAAGTTTTGTGAGGCGGAATTGATAGAGATTGTAGTATAGATGTTGAATTAATGGGGGAGTTGGAGTCTTAGAAACAATGCAAGTGAAAAACGAAGAGATGGAGGACGTGATAGGCTGGCGACAAACGTAACCTAAAGTACTCTTAATCCGTAGCACCATCACAACGTTCTCTTATCTTAGGAATTGTAGTATGGATGTTGAATTAATGGGGGAGTTGGAGTCTTAGATCATTGCAAGTGAAAAACGAAGAGATTAGATGAAATGATAGGCTGGCGATAAGCATAACAAACACAAAGTACTCATAATCCGTAGCACCATCACAACGTTCTCCTATCCCCTCCCTCCCTTCCACCCTTCTGAGTTCATCCCATTTTCTGTCTCATTTCCTTGGGGGTAAACAACAGGACTTTTACTCCTTAGACGACTCACACCCTCCCCTCCCCTACACACCTCCCCTCTTTTACTGAACTTGCGACAAACATCTCTGGCCATTTGATCCCAACGAAGCAGTCTTTTATTTCAAACTTTTCGTCCCAATTCCTCGTTTATTTGCCGGTGCAGGAACCAGAAGGACTGAAACAGGGATCTGACAGCATGTGTGATCAGAGAGAGAGAGGGAGGACGTAGCTCGTGGAGGGTGAAGTGGCAGGGTGAGCGAGGAGCGGCAGTGACGGGTGAGCGGAGGAACAGTTGGGGTTCCACCAGGGAGAGGACGCTGACCTGGGCCGTGGAATGAGGCTAAAAGCAGGAATACCGAAGTGAAGGAAATGCACACAGGAAGTTTAGAGACACCAGGGACTGAATGGGTTGGACGAGGAGGAGGAGGAGGAGGAGGAGGAGGAAAAGGGAAATCACGGCAAAGAAATAAAAAAAATGATAGCACGTCGTATGAGGTTAGGAAGAAAGAAATTGGAAGAAAGAGAGAGAGAGACAGAGAGAGAGAGAGAGAGAGAGAGAGAGAGAGAGAGAGAGAGAGAGAGAGAGAGAGAGAGAGAGAGAGAATAGAATGATGGGAGAAAGAGAAGGCATAGCAAAAGGCAGAAAAATAAAAAATACGATAAGACGTCATATTGGGAATGATATAAGGGAAAGAGATAGGAAAAGAGAGAGAGAGAGAGAGACGGGTAGAGAAAAGAGAGGAGTAAAGAGTGAGTCAAGCGTACCCAACCTAACCTAACGTCTTCAAAACAAAAGTGCATCAAGGGAGGTTTAAATAATGTTATCATCCATGAAACGTCTTTATCATTAGAGGTTAACTACCCGACCTACTGCCTTTGAAGAGAGAGAGAGAGAGAGAGAGAGAGAGAGAGAGAGAGAGAGAGAGAGAGAGTGTTAAATTTGTCATACGCTGTCAGGAAGAAATAGAGAAAATATACAAATAAAAGTCGTCAGTTCGATGTGGTTTGAAAAATGAACACGAATTGAAAAAAATAAAAGACATGAAACGAGAGAGAACATAATTGACAAGGAAAATCTCTCTCTCTCTCTCTCTCTCTCTCTCTCTCTCTCTCTCTCTCTCTCTCTCTCTCTCTCTCTCTCTCTCTCTCTCTCTCTCTCTCTCTCTCTCTCTCTCTCTCTCTCTCTCTCTCTCTCTCTCTCTCTCTCTCTCTCTCTCACCCTAATGCTTTAAAATTTTCACATGTCCGCGAGGGGTTCACCTGCATTTACCTGAGTGAGTTTTTGACACCAACGAATATACATATTGGAAACTTAACCTACACCAGCAGCTGTGTCCGGCCTCACCTGAGCTCACATGAGGCAGGGGCGTGTGGAAAGGTGAAAGAAAGTGCTGGGAAAGAGGTCAAAGAGGGAGGGACGGAATGGAAGGGAAGGATAGAGAGAAGGAAAGGTCTGGACGTGAAAGTGAATGGAGAAGGTGGAGAGGAGAGGAAAGACGTGGAAAAGAGCAAAGGAGGAAGTGAAAATAGAGAAGAGGAGATAGAGAAAGAAATGAAATAGGAATAATAGAGAAGTGAGGTACAGAGAGGGAAAAAAAGAGGGAGGAGAGGTAAAATCCAGAGAAAAAGAGAACAGAAATTGGATAAAGAGAAGGAAGAGAAGGAAGAAGGAAGCAGATGGAAGAAACAAGGAAGATAAAGAGTGATCAGAAAGGGAGAAAAGGAGAGAGTTAGGACGGGGTAGGAGAGAGAAGAGGAGGACAGACAGGGGGAAGAAATAGTGGTGTGTCAGGGAGGTGGAGGAGGAGGGGAAGAGATGAGGGGAAAAAGAGAAATTGTTAACCTCAAGAGTCAATGCCCTTTGTTGAAATCAGTATTGTGAGGAAGCTGTTTTTGTTGGCGGGTCCTTGTGGCGCTGTAATTGAATAGAAACCCAGAAATAATAGTAATAGTAAAGGAAAATAGTTGTAGTAGCTGTGGTAGTAGCAGTAGTAGTAGCAGTGTTAGTAGTAGTAGTAGTAGTAGTAGTAGTAGTAGTAGTAGTAGTAGCAATAATTGTAGTAGTGATAGTATGAGTGGTAGTAGTAGTAATAGTTATAGTAGTAGAATTAGTAGTGACAGTAGTAGTAGTAGTAGTAGCAGTAGCAGTAGCAGTGTAGTAATAATAATAGTAACAGTAGCAGTAGTAGGTATGTAACATTTTTATCTTCCTTCACCTGTCTTCTTTTATCTCCCTTTCTTTTCTTTTTTTTTTCTTATCTCACTCACCATCGTCCTATCTGGAACTCTCTCACACCTTTTTCTCTCACCTATTTCTTGACCCTTCTATTCCCAACACTCCCTTATTATTTTATCTCTCTTTCGCTCACCTTATCTCACTCCTCTCGCCTCCATGCTCTGATCTTTAACGTTAACCTTTCCGATACTTCTTTCTCTCCTCACCTGTCCCACTCATGCTTACTTTTCTTTGACATCTTCACACCTAACTTTCTACTGTCATTGTACTCTCTCGTCGTGTTTCTTTCACTTACTGACTACCATTTTTCTAGACTGTACTTCTCTCTCTCTCTCTCTCTCTCTCTCTCTCTCTCTCTCTCTCTCTCTCTCTCTCTCTCTCTCTCTCTCTCTCTCTCTCTCTCTCTCTCTCTCTCTCTCTCTCTCTCTCTCTCTCTCTCTCTCTCTCTCTCTCTCTCTCTCTCTCTCTCTCTCTCTCTCTCTCTCTCTCTCTCTCTCTCTCTCTCTCTCTCTCTCTCTCTCTCTCTCTCTCTGATTTTGCTTCGTCTCTTAGTGCGCCAAAATAAACGCTTTGCTCTCCTCGCGGCGGAAAGTGTTTAGTTCAAGTTTAGATCCTGAGTCGTGAAGATCTGCTCCGGAAATGTCTTTGGCTGCCCACGGGATATCTCTCTCTCTCTCTCTCTCTCTCTCTCTCTCTCTCTCTCTCTCTCTCTCTCTCTCTCTCTCTCTCTCTCTCTCTCTCTCTCTCTCTCTCTCTCTCTCTCTCTCTCTCTCTCTCTCTCTCTCTCTCTCTCTCTCTCTCTCTCTCTCTCTCTCTCTCTCTCTCTCTCTCTC
Organism: Portunus trituberculatus; assembly: GCF_017591435.1. Taxonomy (NCBI): domain Eukaryota; kingdom Metazoa; phylum Arthropoda; class Malacostraca; order Decapoda; family Portunidae; genus Portunus; species Portunus trituberculatus. The sequence goes on along the minus strand of NC_059300.1, from coordinate 9,195,922 downwards.
TCTCTCTCTCTCTCTCTCTCTCTCTCTCTCTCTCTCTCTCTCTCTCTCTCTCTCTCTCTCTCTCTCTCTCTCTCTCTCTCTCTCTCTCTCTCTCTCTCTCTCTCTCTCTCTCTCTCTCTCTCTCTCTCTCTCTCTCTCTCTCTCTCTCTCTCTCTCTCTCTCTCTCTCTCTCTCTCTCTCTCTCTCTCTCTCTCTCTCTCTCTCTCTCTCTCTCTCTCTCTCTCTCTCTCTCTCTCTCTCTCTCTCTCTCTCTCTCTCTCTCTCTCTCTCTCTCTCTCTCTCTCTCTCTCTCTCTCTCTCTCTCTCTCTCTCTCTCTCTCTCTCTCTCTCTCTCTCTCTCTCTCTCTCTCTCTCTCTCTCTCTCTCTCTCTCTCTCTCTCTCTCTCTCTCTCTCTCTCTCTCTCTCTCTCTCTCTCTCTCTCTCTCTCTCTCTCTCTCTCTCTCTCTCTCTCTCTCTCTCTCTCTCTCTCTCTCTCTCTCTCTCTCTCTCTCTCTCTCTCTCTCTCTCTCTCTCTCTCTCTCTCTCTCTCTCTCTCTCTCTCTCTCTCTCTCTCTCTCTCTCTCTCTCTCTCTCTCTCTCTCTCTCTCTCTCTCTCTCTCTCTCTCTCTCTCTCATTTTGCTTCGTCTCTTAGTGCGCCAAAATAAACGCTTTGCTCTCCTCGCGGCGGAAAGTGTTTAGTTCAAGTTTAGATCCTGAGTCGTGAAGATCTGCTCCGGAAATGTCTTTGGCTGCCCACGGGATCTCTCTCTCTCTCTCTCTCTCTCTCTCTCTCTCTCTCTGGAATGGTGTTTTTTTTTGTATCTTTACTCCCCGAATGGCCAGCAGTTTGCCTTGTATATAGTGTGCGTTTATTTTGCCTGCTTCCTGTTGGCTTGTTTTGTTTTCCTGCTAATCTCGTTTACTGGGCGTCTTTCGTTTGTCTGGCTGATATGAAATGCACCTTTCTTCTCAAGTTTGTTCAGTTAGTCGTTCTTCATCGCATTGCATTATATCGTTCCGGAAATCCCGATAGCGAGAGAGAGAGAGAGAGAGAGAGAGAGAGTTCTTCCGTATAAACAAAGGTAAAAAATGAAACGGGATAAGTATTAATAAAGCAACGGAGGATAAAAAAAAAGCAAAAAGGAAGTTCTTAATCCTCCTTCAGTACCAATACAAGTCTTCATATTTATTCTGCTTACTATTTGGTGATTTTATACAGCTTCAGAAACCTACATGGGGATTAAAATGGTGAAGACTCTGGGGTATTCAACTTCTGACCTCCGTAGATCCTTCCTAATGTAAATAAAATCGTCAAATCACGACAATAACTCAAGGTGAAAATGCGTCCCAGTATTGAAGGTGTTAACTCATACTTTTGGTCAACTACTTTTCGAGCATCGGGATGAAATATAAATGTGAGCAACGTGTAAAATTCTTCCGCTGTGCCCATGTGTTGTGTTTTATTTGTATATCTGGTTTGTATTTTGTTCGCCGGGAGGGGATTGGGGAGGGAGGAAGGATGGCAAGCCTGGACGAAGGGAGAAAAATAATGCCAAATAAATGAAAAATGGTGTTTGTGTTTATTATATGTGGCTGTATGTATGTATCTCTCTCTCTCTCTCTCTCTCTCTCTCTCTCTCTCTCTCTCTCTCTCTCTCTCTCTCTCTCTCTCTCTCTCTCTCTCTCTCTCTCTCTCTCTCTCTCTCTCTCTCTCTCTCTCTCTCTCTCTCTCTCTCTCTCTCTCTCTCTCTCTCTCTCTCTCTCTCTTCTCTCTTCTTCTTCTTCTTCTTCTTCTTCTTCTTCTTCTTCTTCTTCATCTTCCTTCTTCCTTCTTCTACACTATATGTCTTCTTCTTCTTCTTTTTACCTCCCTTACCCCCAACACATCCATATCTTCATGTATAACCAGTGGAGGGAAGAAATGGAGATGTTTACGGTGTTTATTGGATGGAGACAGAAATGAGAGGGATCTTTGTGAATATGTGAAGTAGAGAGAGAGAGAGAGAGAGAGAAGAAGAAGAAGAGAAGAGAGAGAGAGAGAGAGAGAGAGAGAGAGAGATACTCGATTACCAGAAACAAATAAGGGATACGTGTGTGTTGTTTTGAACGTGTCAGGTAACCAATAGAAAGATATTTGGCTGGAAGTAAATTAGAGAGAGAGAGAGAGAGAGAGAGAGAGAGAGAGAGAGAGAGAGAGAGAGAGAGAGAGAAAATGTATTTGGAGATAGTGATGGTGGCGATAGTGGTGATGGTGGTGGTGGTGGTGGTGGTGGTGGTGAAATGTCTTATGGTATTGACAAAAATAAATTAAAAACAATAGAAAAGAACATATTTGACCAAAAGAGAACTGGAAAAAAACATGTATTGTCGTTGTTGGTGGTGGTGGTGATGGTGGTGAAGGTTCTGGTGCATACGACACAAAGCACCAATAAAGGACGATAAAGGACCATCTTAGGATCTTTGAGGACAAGTGCAGGAGAATCAATGGGTGGAGTATTGTGTGAAGACTGCAGATTGGTGAGACGGTGGTGAATTTAGTTATGAGCAGTGGTGATGGTGATTGTGAGGGCACGAGAGAGAGAGAGAGAGAGAGAGAGAGAGAGAGAGAGAGAGAGAGAGAGAGAGAGAGAGAGAGAGAGTTGATTGATAGAGAGATTGATTATTTTATTGATATAAGGCGCCGCAGCAACGAGGTTACGTGGCGCCGCTTGGGAGAAAGAGAGAGAGAGAGAGAGAGAGAGAGAGAGAGAGAATCCAAAGGTCGTCTCCCATCACAGCACTGCCTCTCATCCCAGCTGGATTTTTCCATTAAGATTCTTTTCCGAGAGAAACTTAAATTGAAAACCAGGAATTTTTCTTCACCATCGCCATCTTGAGGGGGAGTCCACGGGGAAAAATGTATGGAGTGGAACCTTATGTTTGTGCTAAGGTGGGAATCCAAACCTTTGTTGGCCTCGCCCTCTCAACAAACTCTATTTTCCTCGCTCCTCCTCCGTGAGTGTGTGTGCGCTCAGGGGCAGGAAGGATGGGAGAAGTGAATATAAGAAAGGGAAGGAAGAGCAGAAGAGGAAAAGATAAAGGGAGTTCGGTGGGAGTTGAAGAAAAGAAATCAAGAGTCAGGAAGGATGGGAGAAGTGAATAAAAGACAGCGAAGGAAGGTATGTGTAAGATGAGGGCAGAGATGAAATAGACGGATACTTAGGAAACATTTTTAAAACATCAAAAAGTCGAGAGCAAAGAAGAAAATAAAGGGAAAGAGAAAAAGGTGGAAACATAATGTACACAAACTGAAGGAGGGATAAATAAAAAAGGAGCAATTTTATATATTTCTTTATTACGAGTGTAAAGAAAAATAGACTAGTAACAAAAAACGATAATATTATGTAAAAAGAAAGAATAGCAGAGGAATTAAATAAAGGAAGAATGGAGATTTTAGTTAAAGAATTAGTGTATGATGAGAGCCTAAACAAAAATGTATGTTCTTGATGTGACAAATAAAGCAAACACTGGAGAGGGAATAAAGCAAAGAGGAAATAAAGGACAAGAAGAGTATGAGGAAGAAAAAGCGAACAAAAATAAGATATGATAAAAGGATGTAGGGAGCAGGTAAAGAAATGGCATAATACGAAAGGAAAGACGGAAGTGTGGCAAAGAAAAAGGAAGAAAAAATATATGGAGGGAGAGGGGAGAGCAGGAAGTGAGGGAAGAAAACAAGAAAGGAACAGGAAGCAGGTGAAAAAATACTACAAAGCGAGAGAAAAGAACAAGAAATAGGGATGGTGGTAAAGAAAAGGAACAAGAAAAAGAGAAGAGAAAGGGAAGGGAGAAAGAGAATGGGTAAGAGGAAGGAAGATGAAGGATTAAAGGTGGAAAGATGATAGATAAGAAGTGGAAGTAAAATGCCGCAGTTCAGTGTAGAAACATTTTTTTTTTAATAGTATTTTGTGCTGCATTTTTTTCTTTTGTGAGAGGAGAAAAACTTTGAAGAATCATTATGGCAAATATTTTCCTTTCTCAGGTAAGAAAGTAAAGAAGACGCACCAGATGAGGCAGGTAACCAAGAAAGGTAAGCCAGGTGAGTTGAGATGAGACCACCTTGAAAATCTCTCTCTCTCTCTCTCTCTCTCTCTCTCTCTCTCTCTCTCTCTCTCTCTCTCTCTCTCTCTCTCTCTCTCTCTCTCTCTCTCTCTCTCTCTCTCTCTCTCTCTCTCTCTCTCTCTCTCTCTCTCTCTCTCTCTCTCTCTCTCTCTCCACATAAAGGCTAAATATGAAGCAACAAAATTTTAATCCCATGTTGAGGCACCGAAGAGTCCTCCACCACCACCACCAACACCACCACCACAGGGAGGAGCCGTGAGTGGGGCGTCGCGTGATCTTCCTTCCCAGCTGTTGATCCTCGAGTGTCTTAATTAGCTGTACCTGGTTCGATCGCAGGTGTTGACAGTTTAAGGATGAAGCTGCAGGTAGAGGAGGTCGTGAGGAGAAACGAAGAGGAGGAGAGAGGAATGCTGGCGGTGAAGTGGAGAGAGAGAGAGAGAGAGAGAGAGAGAGAGAGAGAGAGAGAGAGAGAGAGAGAGAGAGAGAGAGAGAATACCATTGGTGGAGGAAGGAATTTAAGTGGTTAGAGAGAAGGGGAGAGAAAGATTAATTGAGGAAGGAGGAAAGAGAAAAGAGCAGTGGCGAAGAAAGAGGAGGAGGAGGAGGAGGAGGAGAGAGGGTGAGGTCGTGCCGGGACTGAAAGGAAGAGAACAAGCGATAACAGGAAGGAAGGTCACAAAGATAAGCCTCTCAGATCAAGACAGGCCTAAGACAAGCTGGTGAATTTTTCCTTTCATTTTCAAACGAACCACGCACGAAATTCTTGTGGAGTTATGTACGTTTACTCTTTATCTGTCTGTCTGTCTGTCTGTCTGTTTGCTTGTCTGTCTGTCTGTCTATCTCTCTGTCTGTCTGTGTTTGTGTCTGTCTGACTTGCACATACGTTCATTCGCTCTGAAGTAATATAAAATTCCTGTCCAGGCATTTCAAAAAATCTTCCTGTTTGCGCTAAGAATATGCTGATCGTTTACCAGAAGTCCTAACTTTGATCTCACTCCTTCATCTCATCATCCAACATCTTATCCGCTCACTTTTTTCTTTCTTTTTCTCCGCTAAACATTCACCTTCTCTTTTTTTTTCTCTCTCTTTCTCTCTCATCGGCATATTTCTCTTCCCAGTTTTCGTTCTTCTTCAATTACTTTTTTTTATTTCCTTCCTTCTCATCATTCTCTTACTAAGCATTCAACTTCCTTGTTTTCCTTTCTTTTGGATTTTTCTCTTTTCCCAGTTTTCGTTCATCTCCAATTATCTTCATCTTTTTTTTTAGTTCATTCTCTCTCTCTCTCTCTCTCTCTCTCTCTCTCTCTCTCTCTTGCGAAAAATTCAGTCTCCCATTTCTCATTTCTCTTTTATTTCTTCCTTCCTTTCTCATTCTTCCTACTTCTATTACTTCTTTCTACTATACAGTTTATTCCATCTCTTTGTCCCTCTCTATCTTTATTCAGTTTCCCTCCCTTTCTATTTTCCTGCTAAACATTAATTCTCCCTCCTCTCTTTCTCTCTTTCTTCCTGACACTCACGTTCCTTCTCTTACCAGGCATTCGTTCGTTTCCACATAACTTTTTCCTCTCACTTGCTTCAGTCACCCCTCTCATCCCTCTTACAAGGTATTCCTCCTCTCCCTGCATTCCTTCCCTTCCCAGGTATTCGCTCCTCCACAGATACCTTTTGCCCTCACCTGGTGCCTTTCTTTTCCCTTTATAGCGCTTTCTTCGTCCGTTTGTTTCCTCGCAGAAGCTTCAGTTTTTGTTTTTTGCTCTCTCTGTGTGTTATCTTTTTTATATGTTTAATTTCTTTCACCCATCCCATCCCCTTCTCGATTTCCTTCAGCCAAATTTTTCCCTATAAAAGCTTTCCTTACTCTATAGTTCTCTTCCCTTTACCCACATCTCTCCTACAGTACCTTCCATTCCCATTCCCAATCATCTAATTCTCGTCCCTACATTGCACCGTCCCCTTTGCCATTTCCCCTTTTTTCCTCCCCTTCCTCCATCCAGACAGCTTCTCCTCACCCATGCACTCTCCTCCGCCCACTGGCCTCAACGCAAACACTGGCCCTCCTCACATTTCGCAGCGCCTCGTGAAGAACAAACATTGGAAAGTATTCATTCGATCTTTCTCTCTTTTGGGGAATAGCATCGTTTTGAATGTGCGCAAGGGAGAAAGATACCTAGAGAAAAAAGAGATAGAGTGAGCTTGAAAAAGGCATGAAAAAAAAAGTATTTATTCTGTTTCACTGAATGCTGAAGGTAGAACAATAGTGTGTGTGTGTATGTGTGTGTGTGTGTGGGTGTGTGTGTGTGTGTGTGTGTGTGTGTGGGGGGTGTGTGTGTGTGTGTGTGTGTGTGTGTGTGTGTGTGTGTGTGTGTGTGTGTGTGTGTGTGTGTGTGTGGGTGGGTGGTTGGTTGGTCAGATGTGTGGGTGTGTTTAAGCAGCTGGTGGCTTTCCTTCCACCTCAATGAATGTGCCGCTTCTTTAAAGTTTATTCAGGTGAAGAGTGCTGTAGGCGGTGTGATGACCCGCTGCGAGGAGGAGGAGGAGGAGGAGGAGGAGGAGCAGGGGAAAGACAAGGTGTAGTCTAGTAGTGGGAGGAGGAAGGAATGGGACGGAGGCGCTGAGGTGTTTTGATGAAGGAACAGAGCCACGGGCGTGTGCTGGAGGCGTGTAAGGCAGATGAGAAAATCGTTGTAGGAACCTTGCGATCCAGAAGGAACATACTCAAAGGTGTATTTTTCTCAGAGAGAGAGAGAGAGAGAGAGAGAGAGATCTGACGTGAGTGTTTTTTTACCCTTTGTTTTCGTCACTAATTTCGCCGCTCGTTGGTTATCCACGTGGTAATCTTCCTCCCTCGTTTGCGGCAAAGAGACTCCATCCCCACGAACCTTCTGCACTTCAGCCTCCCACTCGCCCACTTTCCCACTCGTCCACTTTCCCACGGTGCCTCCCTTCCTTCCCCTTCCAATCATCACCTCTCTTCCTTTCCCAATTTATGTTTTTTTTTTACGTTTCCATTTTTTTCTCCTCCTCTCTCTTTTTTCCGTTGTCCTTTTCTCTTCTTCTCCTTTACTTTGTTCCCTTCACATCAATTAGCTTTTCTCTTTCCCTTCTTACTTTTGTGCTTCTTTTTCTTGCCTTTGTTCCCTATCCTTCCTTCCTTCCTTTTTCCTTCCTTCTCTTTCCTTTATACGTCTTCACTTTCGCTCCCTCCCTTCAGCTTTTCTTCTCTTTTCATTTCCCTTTATTTCTTTAACCTAAGCTGTCACGTCCTTCCTCTGCCTTCCCTGCGTCCATTTTCCTCCACTCATCTTTCTTTTTTTCTCTTCTTTCCTCACTTCACTTCCTATCCCTTCCCATTTTCTTTTTTTCTTCTCCCTTATTACGTTTCCCAGGCTGCTGCGTCTTTCCTTTCGCCAGTTTTCGTCTCCTATTTCCTCCTTTCCTTCCCTCCATATTCCTTCTCCTCCCTAATCTTCCCTTACTGCGTTTCTGCTGCTATGTTTTTTCCTCTCTCCGGCTTCCCCCCTCTCCCTCTCCCTCTTCGCCTTTCCTCCCCTTTCCAATCATCACCCCCTCACCGCTTCGCCCTTCTACATGCTCCATTCTTCCCATAATAACCCGCCGCATCAGTTCACAGCGTACATCCGAGGCCTCGTGATCTACCAGCTGCCGATGCCTCCGCGTGGTTACAAACACGACATCCTCTTTACCTGCGTTCCTCATGCATCCTTGATTTACATATCGCTTTGAATTCATCGTCCACTGCGCTCGCTCCTCACATTAACGAATAGATACATAGATAAATTCATGTTCGGTATCCACGGTCGTTACAAAAGCAAGGACGTAAAAAGGACCGCGATGTTTTGTCACGATGCAACGAGGCTTTCAAACGATGTATATGATGCGAGGAACTAAAGGGAGAAGTTACGCGTGTGTAGCAACCAGGAAACATGGGCTGGGCGGGAAAGCGTGGGCGGCAGGTGAAGTTATAATGGTAATTGTGTGAAAATAAGGACGGTGGCGGGATGACGAAGTGAGTTAAGATTGGAAAGCCGAAGCCTGCTGGGGAGAAGGAAAAGATGAAGCAGGCGAGATGAGGTGGCGACGGAGGTTTGATAGGAAGAATGCGTGTGATGTGAAGATACTCAGGTAGTTATGTAGTTACGAGGAATGGTCAGATGCGGAAGGAAGGATACAGGGCAGAGAAGAGTGGAAGGGATAAGACAGTACAGTGACACCCATGACTCGGATAGGCACAAACACAGAGAAAGTACATAATATCAGCAAAATGAGAGAGGAAAACAGGGCACAGAAAAAAAATGTAGAAATAGATTTGCAGCAGAGAAATGACAGAGAGTGCTAATGGAAGAAATCAAGAGACAAAAGAGGAATATAGAATACAAAGGGAGAAGGAATATGAGCAAAGGCAGCATACTCACAAAGGGAAGGTGGAGGACAAGAGAGATTTACAGACAGTACGCACAGAGGGAAGGCGGAGACAGGGGAACAACAAAGGAAGGATGCTGCTTAAGGACAGGAAAAAAAAAAGCCGGGAACACAAACGCACTAATTAATTTTCTTTGGTGATAAGCGCAAAACAACAATAGTGGCTCGCGGAACATCAAAACACCGCTGTGGCTTTGAAGTCATTGGGAACCGTCGCAACATTTATTTCTCGGCTCTTGGATGATAAAAAAAAAAATATAAAAAAAACCGCAGTTCAATAGGTGGCATCAAGGGAAAGAATAGAATATATATATATATATATATATATATATATATATATATATATATATATATATATATATATATATATATATATATATATGAGAGAGAGAGAGAGAGAGAGAGTCAGTCCATACTAGTTCATGAAAAAATATAGTGCTGGATTTCTCTTTGATCATTTATATTTCTGTGCCTACCCCACCTCTCTCTCTCTCTCTCTCTCTCTCTCTCTCTCTCTCTCTCTCTCTCTCTCTCTCTCTCTCTCTCTCTCTCTCTCTCTCTCTCTCTCTCGGTCACTTTGCTTCCCTAGGTGGGCCAAAAACACTATCGGTGCGAGCATTATTATCCATACGCGTTGTGATGACCCGCATCTGGACCTCTGTTATGCATGTTCCGTTTTTCATTTCAGCAGGACAAACGCAAACAAATATCCTGTTTTTTATTTTCATTTATGTTTGAGCACCACATATCTGTATACGCGTTCCTCCCTTTTCGTTTTGGCTGAATACGAAACTTCACCAGTTGTTCACATACAGTTTAAATTTTTTACACCACCGCTTCTAATTACGGCATAGAGGCAGGAACGTATTCACAACTGTCTCTGCGTCTGTTGTTACTACCACTTCACTGCGACACGATACAATGAGCAGCACCAGAAGCAATGCGTGATGTCTCTATAAGCATCTACATGAAAACTAGTGGTGAAAAGAATACGTTTTGCAATTTCTTTCAAGTTCAAAGATTGGATTTCGCCATAAAACAAGTAAAGATGTCCCAGACTGATTGGTAATTGGGGAAAGGTGTACCAAGTGGCAGTCGAAGGGTTGATTAATGATAGTCGAGGTTATTAGGATTTTCGAGAGCGTTTTTTCAAATGATAGGATTCAAGATGCTTATCCTCTGGTTTTGGTTAATCTCTGTGGCTCTTTCTTTATGGGTTGTCACCTCAGTTGGCTTGTTTTCATTCTTTATAGTTGCTGTAGGCCTGTAAACTTCATCAATAAGAAAATTTAATGGTTCCACTCATAATTTTATAATGATTTTGCTCTGTCAATAGGACAAAACATTCACTAGAACTCCATTAATCATTTTTTTCTGGCCTTTGAAAGTAGTTATGTTGGAGCATGTAAGAAAAAGAGCCTTAGTCTAGTCTGTGGTGTTGATTATATGTCTCGGGTAGAGGCGTTCATTTCGGATTCTAAGGTGATGGTGAAGTGAAGCTGGTGAAGAGTAAGGATGAAAACACCAAAAGAAAAAGAGAGAGCGAAAGGCAAAACGAAGCCATTAGAGTCGTGAAAGAACTTGCTTCTTACATGCTTGGAAATGGCAGTTGAAATTTCAGTTGTAAAGGAAGCTGACGAGTTTGAGTGAAGGAAAAATATAAAGTGTGAAGAATCCATTTTGATGACCTTGAATGCTTGAGAATGCATTAGCCTGCTCCCCGCGTCATTCCGGCAGCCTGAGTGAAGGAGAGTGTGGGGAAGGAAAGGTCCTGAGGGGCACGTCTGGTGCCTTTAAAAAATCATGGGAATAAAAGGTAGAAGCGCTAGAAAAGAGAGAAGCAGGGCGGCACTGGGAAGGCTGATGCTTTTTATGGAGGGAACGCTGAGGAGAGAGAGAGAGAGAGAGAGAGAGAGAGAGAGAGAGAGAGAGAGAGAGAGAGAGAGAAAGAGAAAGAGGGTGGGGGGCTGAAGTGAGGGACAGGAGGAGCTTTGCTATGCCGAGAAGAATAGAGGAAGTTCCTGCTTCTTTAGAGAGTCTCGTGTCACACACAGATTTTGCGCCTGAGTAATTTGCATAAGTAAATGGATGACAGAATTAAGTTTGGAGCTTCGTATCTATCTCTAAGAACTTCTCATTCCGAAATACTTGTTTTTCATTCATTCGTAATTCAGTTATTATTTACTCGTCTGATTACTTATTCATTAAATGTTGCTGCAAAAATAATAAAATAGATAAATGAATAAAATTTGTCTAGACAGGCACATAATTACAACGTACTTACAAGAAATATCATAAGCGTGTAAGATTATCAGAATTTAAAAGTAATTGACGCAGAATATGTATCATCAATTTTGCAAATAACATTGCTTCATTTGCATGGCTTTATTGGATCAGTGTGCCCCCGTGGGAGCTGAATGGAGCGTTGCCATTTTTATTTACTTATTTAATTTTTCGAAGAAGGCTGAGCTGCTCCGTAGTCGATGCAGAGAACACTAAAGAATATTTTAAAATTTCATAAGAGCTGCGGGAGAATGTTTGGTGCGAAGATGCAGGTTAATACAGGCGTCACCAGAAGGAAAACCTACTCACACAGAATTATCCTCATGAAAATAGCCTGCTTCTTATTCCAAACCAATCCAATAATGATATGTACGAGTATCGGAGGAGCAGCATCTGAGTATTCAAGGTAGAGTCTGGAAGTCTATGATGCAAAGATGCCGGTGCGATACGCGGCGACTTGCTTGGTCTTCATACCTACCACTGTTTCCTTCATCTTCGATTTGTCTTCCATCAAAACTTCCGATTTCTGGTGTAGATGTGGCGCGTTGGAAGAAGATAAATTCTCTCTCTCTCTCTCTCTCTCTCTCTCTCTCTCTCTCTCTCTCTCTCTCTCTCTCTCTCTCTCTCTCTCTCTCTCTCTCTCTCTCTCTCTCTCTCTCTCTCTCTCTCTCTCTCTCTCTCTCTCTCTCTCTCTCTCTCTCTCTCTCTCTCTCTCTCTCTCTCTCTCTCTCTCTCTCTCTCTCTCTCTCTCTCTCTTGTTACTCCACATTATTCGAGTTGATTGAAGCTGGATTTAAATTAGACAGCATGCATGATATTAATTGTGAACAGCTGTAACCCTCGAGGACCAGAGGAGATGTGGATCTGATATTGTTAACACGTAACGCAAATTTCCCTCCACTCCGTCCACTTAGCCATGTAGTTAACTCTGCCAATTTGCTGTAAGTTTTCGTCGTCACCGTCATCGTTTTGAAAGTTTCCAGGTTTCCATGAGTCGGTCTGTCAGGTGATGATACCTTGCCAAATTGCATTGTTGTGTCTTGTTTGTTGAATTTATTGCTTTCTAGATTCTTCACCAGACCCATCTTCTTTTTATGTTAAATGGATTTTTTTTTTCTTTTTAGTATAATTGTTGCTTTTTTCGTTCAACTTCTTCACCATTTATCTCCCTCCAGTTAAGAAATAATCATGATGTTACATTTAGTTGTTCTTTTTCTCCTCCTCTTTCTGGTTAAGATGCTCATTACACTCCCTTTGCTCTTGTCCTTTACTTCTTTTCTCCCCTCTTCAAAGTGTTCGCCATGCTTCACAGAATCACTCACTTTTTTTCTCCGCCTTCAGTAGTTCTTAAATATTTGTCGCTCTTCCCTCAGCTGGTTTCTTCCGTCGCTCGTCATCCGGTCGTTCTCATCCTGTCCTTACGCTTATCCCACACTGTCATTCTCTTTCTTCGTAGTTCAAAATACTCATCGTTTTTCCATCAGTCGGTTTCACACTTCTCTTCCTTGTATTATTCTTATTTCATCAAGTCGTTTTCACACTGCGCCTCCACTTGTCCCACTCAACACTTTCCCTGTCCTCGCCGCCCTGATGCCCCCAGTCCCTATAGCAGGTCAAGCAGGTTAAACCTCCACTCTCCTGAAACATAAGGCAACTGCATCGGCTGTGTTATTGCAGCGGGTAATCGATAAACAGATGTGTTGGCTAAGTATCGGCTTCCCAAGGTTCGCATCTGTGCCAAATTGGGTCTACAGATTGGCACGCAGCGGCACTGGCAAACTAACCGTCGCTGCACTTTAAACTGTTGAAGGAGGAAGGTGGCAGGAAGAAAAACTACCACGAGACCAGTAATGATAAAGTGTTAGGTTAAAACTGAATGGACATTTAACTACGAACGCTCGGAAAGGAAAGGAAAAAAAAAAAGCTAACCAGCGAAGCATTTTATCCGGTTTAGGGAGGAAGGTAAGCGGAGAACACAAATTACCAATGAGAGACCTGAGAATGTTAGGTTAAGACTGAAATTAATAACAACTTCAGACGTTCAGTAAGGTAGTTTGAGTTCACATTCGCATCACGGAGACTAGACAATGGTGACAGTTAAAGCAGTTTACACTCTCCCTCTATCTGCAAACCGTGACGCATCGTTCACGCCTTTCACTTTATCACACTCGTAAAAAAAGAAAGGAAAAATAGATTTGGGTAGCTGGTCTATACCTCCACCATTTTCCAATACAACTTTTACCCTACATTGAAAATAGGATTCAACAATGGGAAAAAAAAGCGAAAACAAACTCGACCCACTCTTTTATAAACAAGTAACCCGACGCCTCGAGTTCTTCCCTTACAGTTTTGTTCATAAATGCTATTCAGAAACATCTATTTTGCGTTTTGTTTTTTTATATTCTTTGATAACTTTTTTCACTTAACAGATGGACATATAGTTTACTTTTCCTTGTGTATCTTGTTGAATATGGAACAGGCTTAGAGGGGAGTGCCGAACGGGATTAGAGAGAGAGAGAGAGAGAGAGAGAGAGAGAGAGAGAGAGAGAGAGAGAGAGAGAGAGAGAGAGAGAGAGAGAGAGAGAGAGAGAGAGAGAGAGAGAGCAGAGACAGAGACAGAGACAGAGACAGACAGACAGACAGATAGATAGACGCACGCACACACAGAAAGACGGACACAGTGACAGATACAAACAGACAGAAAAAAAAAATGAGCTAACGCCAAAAGATATATTAGAAACTTTTAAAGAAGAAAAACGATGCGAAAATGAGAACAAAGTATTTTACGGATGATTACAAGAAACCGGAATAAAAAGAACACAACATATATTAATTACGAAACGAGTAAGAGATATGAAGGAATTACCTGAAGGAAGAAGGAAAAATCAAAGCTCAGTAGTCAAAGATAGAAAAGGATTAAATGAGGAATGAAAACGAGAAGCAGAAGGAGAACGAAAATTGAAAGGGATGGAAGGGAAAAGTAAGATAAGGGAAGATTTAAGAGGAAAGGAAGCGAGATGAAGCACAAAGAGGAATGAAGCAAAGGGACAACGAAACAGGAACAAAGAAGTGCTGGGTTTAATGAGGCTGAGGAAGGATGAGAACCAAGTGGAGAGAGAGAGAGAGAGAGAGAGAGAGAGAGAGAGAGAAGTGAGAGAGAGAGAGAGAGAGAGAGAGAGAGAGAGAGAGAGAGAGAGAGAGAGAGAGAGAGAGAGAGAGAGAGAGAGAGAGAGAGAGAGAGAGAGAGAGAGAGAGAGAGAGAGAGAGAGAGGAGAGAGGAGAAAGGAGAGAGTTGCTGTTAATCGCGCCTACTCACCTATTCACTCTCTCATGCACACTCTTCCATATCATCCATCGACACAAACCCCACGAGGTAATATTGTAACATTCATTACTCACTCTGCAGTTCAAGGAGAGACTGAACGCGTATGTCCATTCTTCCATTTTCTGCCTCATTTGTCTTATAACCACATAAAACAAAAAACAACAGTAATATAAGCAACTTTATGCATAGCGGTGCATAAACTCATCTCTTTTAAACACCTCTTCCTTCTCCTTCTCCTCCTCCTTCTCTCCTCCTCCTCCTCCTCCTCCTCCTCCTCCTCATGCTTTCTTATTCCAGCCTCCCGTCGTCGTCTCAAAAGGCAGGTGGTTTTTCAAGTTGTTCATTTCACATTCTAGGAACTTACTTTCGCCCTTTTTTCACTTTTAATAGCCTGTTGAAGCCAGGGTCGGATGGGAAAAGTTTAAAGTCCTGAGTAATTTTTCCCCCTTCTTTAATCTCAAAAGCTCGGTGGTGAATGTGTCTCGCGCCTCGTGTAGATTGTGTATGTTGATGGCTATGTTGAGTTAATGTGGTGTCTTTTAAACGAAAATTGGATACCTCTAATGGCTCGTAAAGTCTCTGCTGGGCAAGTCTAGTCTCTCTCTCTCTCTCTCTCTCTCTCTCTCTCTCTCTCTCTCTCTCTCTCTCTCTCTCTCTCTCTCTCTCTCTCTCTCTCTCTCTCTCTCTCTCTCTCTCTCTCTCTCTCTCTCTCTCTCTCTCTCTCTCTCTCTCTCTCTCTCTCTCTCTCTCTCTCTCTCTCTCTCTCTCTCTCTCTCTCTCTCTCTCTCTCTCTCTCTCTCTCTCTCTCTCTCTCTCTCTCTCTCTCTCTCTCTCTCTCTCTCTCTCTCTCTCTCTCTCTCTCTCTCTCTCTCTCTCTCTCTCTCTCTCTCTCTCTCCCATCTTGATGCTCCGAATTCCCTGCTCACGGTTCGTATGTTGATGAATGTCTCTCACGTAACTTAGTAGCGACGCGACACACACACACACACACACACACACACACACACTGGAAGTACAAACCTTTGTTATTATGGATGTGTGAGAGGGTACAATGTGTGTGTGTGTGTGTGTGTGTGTGTGTGTGTGTGTGTGTGTGTGTGTGTGTGTGTGTGTGTGTGTGAAGAGGTATTCACGGTAGGCCTGGATTTACATGAGTGGTCTAAAAGCACGTAGTCTTGCACTGAACATTTAAAAAAAGATAATGTCCCGTCCTTTTTGAGTGCACCGACGAAGCATTGCTGGGGCAGAAGTCTGTGCTGGCCGGGGTCCCTGTGTGGCGTGTGTTGTGTGGTCTTGGTGTGTGTTGCTGCTGGTGTGGTGTTGTGTAGTGTTGCCTTGGTGTCTATTGGTGCTACGAGTAATGTTGTGAGTGGTGTTGGTGTGTTATGTGGTCTTGGTGCATGCTGCTGCTGGTGTGGTGTTGTGTGTAGAGTGTGACCTTAGTGTGTATTGGTGCTACGAGTAATGTTGTGTGGTGCTGCTGGTGTGGTGAAGTAGAGTGTGGTGTTTGTGCTGATGTTGTGAATGAGTTTAGTGTGTTGTGTGGTCCTCATGTGTGTTGCTCCATCTGCTACTGCTGTGTGTGTGTGTGTGTGTGTGTGTGTGTGTGTGTGTGTCAGTCGTGCTATTGCTGGCCAAAGCATGGATGTGTGATCTAGGTTACGTGTTATCATGTTGGTTATTTTGTGTGCTTTTTTTTTTTTTTTTTTACAACACGGCCATGAAAGTCTTGCGAGGTCAAACACATCATCCTAGCTTGACCTAACTCAACATAATGTAACTTAACCATTCTGAATCATGTATAAGACTATAATTCTTCTTTCAACTATACAATAAAATCAGATTGTGTATAATGCTAAAACAAACCAAGCTTTTATTCATCATCTTCCAATTTTTATTTTATTCAGTCTTGTTATCTAGTGTAACCTCATTTTGATTAGATGTGATACTTGTGTGAAAGATACTCAGGCTCATAGGTGTCTGCCTGCGGTGTACCGTTCTTAAAGCAACAACACAGGTGATGATGGTCGTGGTGGTGGTGTATTAATGCAAATATTAATAGAAGGGGCGAAAGTGGTGCAGCAGAAGTAATGGTTTTCATAATAGAGGTTCTTGTCTGCTATGTATATGATGGTGGTGGTGGTAGTATTAGTTGTGATGGTTGTAGTGATGGTAATAATGGTAATAATGCTTGTAGTAATATATTGGATAGTGTTGGTAGTAGTAGGAATAATAGTAAAGAGTAGTAGTAGTATGTAGTAGTAGAAGTAGTAGTAGTAGTAGAAGTGGGGGTGGTGATGGTAATGGTAGTAGTAATGAAAAAATGAAAAGAAATAATAGCAGCAATAACAATCGTAGTAATAGTAGTAGTAGTAGTAGTAGAAGTAGCAGTAGTAGTCGTACTAGTAGTAGTAGTAGTAGTAGCAGTAGTACTCATAGTAGTAGTAGTAGTAGTAGTAGTAGTAGTAGTAGTAGTAGAGGCACTACTGCTACCAGCACCACCAGTAACAGCAGTAACAACAACCACCACAACAACAAAAGCAATAACAACAGCAACAATAGTAGCAGTAGAGGTAGTAGCTGTTGCTGTTTGTTGTTTTGTTGTAAAGAAAGTTGCAGCAATAATTGTACATGTTGTTTTCTTTTATGTCATGATATATAATAAAGAAACCTTTCATAGTGTGTGTGTGTGTGTGTGTGTGTGTGTGTGTGTGTGTGTGTGTGTGTGTGTGTGT
>NC_059300.1:9089057-9174057 GCF_017591435.1 Portunus trituberculatus | reverse complement strand
GCGGTGACTCTTAGAGGATGACGCAGCCCTGCCAGATGTGGCACTCTTTGCACCTGTGCCTTATGGAACACTACGATCGCCGCCACGTCTCTGCGGTGTTCCAGTGAATCAAGGGGACGCTCAGGCTCTGGGTGAGGTGGTAGTGCAGCATCTACTAGCCGTATGGCGCGGCGTTGGATGCTGTCCAGTCTCCTTCTGTGTGTGGCGGCACAGGACATCCAGGAGAGAGCTGCGTATTCAAGGTGGGGCCGCACCTGTGCCTTGTACAGCAGCAGTCTCCCTTCCTGTCGAGGAAACTGGCGATCCTTCTGAGAGCGGAGATCCTGTGAGAGGCTTTCTTGGCAATGGTTTTGACATGCCTGTCAAACCTCAGCCCTCGATCCACCTCCACTCCAAGTATCTTGACGTCATCTTGGAGTGGGAGAGCAGCAGCGCCAAAAGACAACTTTCCTGCCATTGCTGCCATGGCGGCTGGGGACCGAGAGACAACCATTGCTTGTGTCTTCTCCGGCGCGAATGTCACTTGCCAGCGAGCACCCCACTCCTTTATCACTCGTAGCTGCTGATTGATGGCCTCAGCAGCCCGCCCACTGTCCTGGCGTGGATAGGTATAGGAGAGGGTGCAGTCATCAGCATAGGCCATGACTCCTGGCAGTAGCTGGAGAAGATCATCCACGTAGATATTCCACAGGAGTGGGCCAAGAATTGAACCCTGTGGCACTGATGCCTCCACAGGCAGGGACTCAGATGTTTGCCCGTTGACAACCACCTTGAGGCTTCTGTCCTGCAGGTAATTTCCCAAGAGTCGTAGCAAGCCACCCTGGATGCCTTTAGCACGAAGCTTTTCTAGTAATCCGTTGTGCCATACTTTATCAAAAGCTCCTGCTATGTCCAAAGCAACCACTATAGTGTCCTTGCCGTCGTCGAGGGCGTCCTGCCAATGCCTGGTGAGAAGCATCATTAGGTCGGAGGTTGACCTTCCAGGTCTGAACCCAAACTGTTGGTCTGAGAGGAGGGCATTGTCCTTGAGATGGCTACACACCACCTCTGCCACGACCCTCTCAAACACTTTACCCACCACTGACAACAGGGATATGGGTCTGTAGTTTTTTGGGTCCGTCCTGGAGCTTTTTGTGTACGGAACTACTCGAGCCTCCTTCCACACTGAAGGCCAGACGTTTTCCCGTACACAAGTTGTGAAGACTTGGGTGAGAGGGGCAGCCAGTTCCTGGGAGCATCGCTTCAGCAGGTGCGGGCTGATGTCATCAGGGCCGGTGGCTTTCTGTGTGTCCAGCCCCGCAATAATCGCTTCACCTGCTGATGCGTCACCTCCACCATGGTGACAGTCTTCTCACATTGCTGGACCAGCTGAGGCGGTGGCTGCTGTGGATTCCGACCTTCATTTTTCCAGCAAACAAGGAAGCCAGCAACTGTGCCCTCTCCTTACTGCTGGTGGCGACAGTACCGTCCTGCTTGCTGAGGGGAGGGATGGATTCTTGGTGGCCAGTTCCTTGTTTGTCCTTAACAAGAGACCACCAAGTTTTGTTTCCTACGCCAGTGCCACACAGTTTCCGGCGCAGGCTTTCCTCCCACTTTTTTAAGGCCCACTTGCTGGTTACCACCATCCTCCTGCATGCAGCCCTGTGCAGGTCCTTGTTGCGCCGAGTCGGGTTCCTCTTGTAGCGGAGCCAGGCAGCATACTTTGCCTCGGCAGCAACACGGCAACGGTAGCCAAACCATGGCTGATCCGTCGATCTGGTGGTGTATTCCCTGTGTGGGACGTGGCGTCTCTGGAGGGCGAGAAGGTGAGAGGTGAGTGCAAGTGCTTCACTCTCTGCTCCTCCCTGTAGCAGAGTGGCCCATGGGGTGTGGGTCAGGTCGCGGCGCAGGGAAGCCCAGTCTGCTTTGTTCCACAGCCAGATGGTGCGGGTGGTGGCCTCGTCCTGAGCCACGCCCACTTCCAGCTGTGTCAGTACAGCGTGATGGTCAGAGCTGCCCACGAGCCCCAGCTGATGACACTGAAGCTTGTCTTCCTGGTAGTCTGAGATGACAGGGTCTAATGTCCCTCCTCGTTCATGTGTGGGAAGGTGACATGATCTGTCAGACCCTGCACCTCCAGGAGATTCTCGTAGGCGTCTCTTTCCAGGTGGTGATTGAGATCCCCCACAATCAGCACGTGGCTGCAGCTGTGTGCCATCATCAGGTTGTCTAAGGTCTCAGTCAGGTACAAGAGTGAGTCAGGCCCTTGTCGCGGGGGGCGATACAGGGCACACAGCAGGAGGGCTGAGCGGTCTGCCAGCATTACTCGGAAGTACATCATCTCCATCATTGGAGGCGTGTCTATGTCGAGTAGCTGGGCCTGCATTCCTTCCTTGAAGCAGACAGCCACTCCACCTCCTGTTCGCTCCTGTCGGTCCCTCCTCACCCAGTGGGTGAAGCCCTGCATCCTGCCATACGTGGGCTCCACCTCACTGTTCAGCCATGTCTCGGTCACCACAACAACGTCTGCATTGTGTCGTTGCACACAGTTGTGGTATAAGTCTGCAAGGTTAGTCCGGAGACCACGGACGTTGCTAGAGACGACCTTTAGTTGGCGGCGGGGCAAGCTGGCTGTACCATGGTGAGGGATGGTAGTGAGCGAGGCCTGCTAGTCCGAGGTGGTGGTTAGGGTCCGCGGCCGACTGCTGGTACTGGTGAAGAGGAGTGGTCCACTGCCGCCCCTGGTTCTGATTCCAGATACCAGGCTGAGGAAGGAGTGGGCGAGGTTGTGGCAAGGACTGAAATGAAGTGAGGGGGTGGGCGGGCTGAGGCGCTGCAGGTGGGAAGGGTGTGGCTGTGTATCTTTCCACCGTAAGAAGCCGCTGTAGGAGACGCTCCTGACGTAAATCGTCAGTTCTGGCGTGGCAAGTAGCAGAAGTGTGTCCTTTCCGTGAGCAGTACTCACACACTTTTGCCTTGGCTCGCTTTTGTGTCTGCTTGGTGGCCTGGTGAGTCCTCAGTCCTTCGCTGGACACCCTCCTCGCGTCCTGCTGCACTTCCCTCTTAGATTTCTTTTTTCTCCAATCTCCTGAAGTGGTCTGAGGAGAGGTTCGTGGGCGAACAGAGGCACCGCGATCTACTCCGTTCGCTGTGTTTATGGAGGAAGAGTCCCTGCTGCTCTGTGTGGCGGTAGACGTGGTAGTGAGTACCGAGCAGTCACTCTGTGTGGCAGAAGGAGTGACAGTGGACGCTGGGGAGGTGTCACAGTCGCTCTGTGTGGCGGTGGAAGCAGTGGAGGTAGGCGGAGCGGTCGTTGTTTCCCGGGCAGGCGAAGGGAAGGTGGAAGTGGAGAAAACAGCTGCGTACCGGATCTGTTGCGGTTTATCCGAGCTCCACCACGTCCTCCACCTCTCAGAGTCCTGACAAACCACCTCCCAGTGTTCGTCAATTGACTCTGCGTGGGCGCTGACTGCCTGAGAGCGTGTGGCTACTTGCGTCTGGCGCTGTTTTGACGCTATCAGCCTGTCTGCTACTCTGAGAGCCGCAGCAAACACGTCTCTGTGCTGTATGATCAAGTCTCGGTCGTCCTGGAGGGACTTAATCACACAGTTTTGTTGAGAGGCTTCCTCAGTGAGCTTCTCAACTAGTGAAACTAGCTCTCTCTCTCTCTCTCTCTCTCTCTCTCTCTCTCTCTCTCTCTCTCTCTCTCTCTCTCTCTCTCTCTCTCTCTCTCTCTCTCTCTCTCTCTCTCTCTCTCTCTCTCTCTCTCTCTCTCTCTCCCACAAAATGACATGAAGTGACTTGACATTAATTTTCCATCGTGTTCGAACTTCGCTCACCTTGTTGTACATTTAACTTTGTCTTTTAATTATTTGGAGCTTCATCCTTGCGCATTACACTCCTATACGTTTGCTGGTTTGAGTGTGTGTGTGTGTGTGTGTGTGTGTGTGTGTGTGTGTGTGTGTGTGTGTGTGTGTGTGTGTGTGTGTGTGTGTGTGTATGTGTGTGTGTGTCTAGGCCCCAAGGATAAGGAAAAGGAAGGAATGGAACACTAAGTAATTCAAATGGTTCATAAATTTTGCACTCTGGAGCTTAGAGAAGGAAGAATATGAAGCAAGAAAATAAGGAATAATGGGAGACTGAATACCGAAGCAACAAGTAAAGAAGAACTGCGTTGCATAATGAGAGAGAGAGAGAGAGAGAGAGAGAGAGAGAGAGAGAGAGAGAGAGAGAGAGAGAGAGAGAGAGAGAGAGAGAGAGAGAGAGAGAGAGAGAGAGAGAGAAAGAATCAGTCTACTTTGAGCTCTCGGAAAGACGCATGGAACTATAATCCCTGTTCTTAGTTCCTCTTTGATGGCAGTTCTCTTGCCCTCCTTTGCCCTTATCCAATAATTCCCTCTTCCTCCTCTACTTGATCCTCGCGCCCTGTGATCCAATGCCTTGCAGCGCCTCTTGTCTCTCGTGCCCTTCTGTGTACTCAAGGGATTTCTTCATACATAATACTCAAGACGGGCTGGGGACAAAACACAGGGATTGTAGTAGTAGTAGTAGTAGTAGTAGTAGTGGTGGTGGTGATGGTGGGGTTGTAGTAGGAGTGGTAATGGTGGTTGTAATAGCAGTGGTGGTGGTGGTAGTAGTAATAGTAATAGTAGTAGTAATAGTGGTGATGATGGTGATAGTGGTGGTTGTAGGAGTGGTAATGGTGGTAATAATAGCAGTGGTGTTGGTAGTAGTAGTAGTAGTAATAGTGGTGGTGATAGAAGTAGTAGTAAGAGGTGGAAGAAAAGGAAGAATGATAGGAAGAGAAAGAGAAATAGGAAGAAAGAAAAAAAAGAGGAGAGGGAATAGAAAGTAGAAAAAAAAGTAATAATAGCAATAGAAGAGAATGAAGATGAACAAGAAGTGGAAAAGATAGAAGTAGCATTAGTGGTAGTTAGAGTTGTTTTCTCTTCTTATTATTGTTATTGTAATAGTAATAATACTTAAGATTTTTTTTCCATTACTAACAAATATATAGAAGATGTGGAGAGTGGATATTAGATGTACGACCGCGTGTGTTATGAAGTGTTCTGTCAAGGAATGTACTCAGGTGGCAGAAATGAATTAAATAAAACATATGAACATAACGAAAAAAAACAAGGAAAGATTTGCATGGAGAGTGTCAAGACGTAAGTATCGCATTGGTGAAGACGCAGGGGTAATGTGGCGTACGTGGTTGTTGTTTGTGTTGAGGTGTGGCAGAGACTTGTATACAGAAAAGTTTTCTCTTTCCACAATCATTTTCAAAGATCGTAGATAGATAATGTTGTTCTCAAGTGTTTTCCTCCTTCTAGTAACATAAATATCGTGTTGATATGGCACTGACACCATAAGAGCACCTTGAAAAAAGATAGCCTTCATAAAGTAGCGGAGGTGCAGCGCAGATGTGTTTCAGAATATGTTCTGAATGCGGCAGATGTTGAAAATTTGTTTGTGAGAGTCTACGGTGCTGCCATGCCCGGGTTGGATTACCATTCGCATTTTTGTTTGCAGGGTTATTACTTTACAAAGGAGAATAATGAGCATCTTTACCTGTGTGGGGGTATATGTGTGTGTGTGTGTGTGTGTGTGTGTGTGTGTGTGTGTGTGTGTGTGTGTGTGTGTTTCACTGTTTGATCTGCTGCAGTCTCTGACGAGACAGCCAGACGTTACCCTACGGAACGAGCTCAGAGCTCATTATTTCCGATCTTTGGATAGGCCTGAGACCAGGCACACACCACACACCGGGACAACAAGGTCACAACTCCTCGATTTACATCCCGTACCTACTCACTGCTAGATGATCAGGGGCTACACGTGAAAGGAGACACACCCAAATATCTCCACCCGGCCGGAGAATCGAACCCCGGTCCTCTGGCTTGTGAAGCCAGCGCTCTAACCACTGAGCTACCGGGCGTGTGTGTGTGTGTGTGTGTGTGTGTGTGTGTGTGTGTGTGTGTGTGTGTGTGTGTGTGTGTGTGTGTGTGTGTGTGTGTATCTGTGTCTGTGTTTGTGTCTGTGTGTGCCTTGCCCGGGTTGGATTACCATTCGCATTTTTGTTTGCATGGTTTATTATTTTACAAAGGAGGATAGTGGGCATCTTTACCTGTGTGTGTGTGTGTGTGTGTGTGTGTGTGTGTGTGTGTGTGTGTGTGTGTGTGTGTGTGTGTGTGTGTGTGTGCGTGCAGCAGATAATCTTTTCCTTTGTTTTGTTGATCTTCTTAGCCCCGTGCCTTCCTCCTCCCCTCCTCCAGTCTCCATCCCTGGTTCTCTGTCCTCTCCCTCCCCAGCCCTCAGCACACTCTTCACCTTAATGGCCAAGGCTCCCCCACTCCTCTAAAGCTGCACAACTACAGTCCTCGCACTAAAAATGGCGCTGTCTGTATTTTACGCCTTTTGTTATTTTATTTTATCACGCGTATTTCAGTATTCATGTTTCATTATTCGTGTAACATGAAGCAACACACACAAACATCTTCAGTTCAGTAAGTTTACATGAAAGTAATATAAATAGATACTCTGGAATATGACACAGAAAAGTTTACAAAATGAATGATGATGTAGTGCGTAACTCGTGGCGCCTCGGGGAGTGTTCTGTTTGAGAGAAAACAACGTGAGTAAACTTGTAACATATACTTTTTATTCACAAAGGAATGTTGTATTAAGGGTACTACATTTTGACAGGTGTTTTATGTGCTGTTTTTCACACACACTCACACACACACACACACACACACACACACACACACACACACACACACACACACACACACACACACACACACACACACACACACACACACACACACACACACACACACACACACACACACACACACACACACACACACACACCATACCAGTAATTACATGACTGTTCGTGTACAAAGAGTGAAAGAAAAAAGCCTTCATTGTTATGTTCCTTTCTTTCCAGTAAGAGATAAGATCAACTTGCAGGGAGACAATTAGGATCATTACGCCGCCGTGCACCACTGGCGTTACCTGCGAAGGAAGCTCTGTAACATCCAACTCTCCCCCTTAATGGAAATACCTTCTCTTTTAGTACGTGAACTCTATGCAAGGTGATAATTACTAGATATCGTTTCTTTCTGGACATCGTGCTATACGTGTTGATTATTTTCCTCTCTTACTTGGGAGCCTGAGAGGAACATGCGTGAAGATCAAGAGTATTATTGAATTTACATAGTATTGCTCTGTTCTCTGTTGTAATATGTCTATGCTTTGTAACTTGTCGACTGGTGTTGATTCACTCTCTCTCTCTCTCTCTCTCTCTCTCTCTCTCTCTCTCTCTCTCTCTCTCTCTCTCTCTCTCTCTCTCTCTCTCTCTCTCTCTCTCTCTCTCTCTCTCTCTCTCTCTCTCTCTCTCTCTCTCTCTCTCTCTCTCTCTCTCTCTCTCTCTCTCTCTCTCTCTCTTTCTGGTTGTAGATTGGAGTTCAGAACATTTCCTGAAGCGACTTAAATTTACTTGCCTAATAACCAATAATCACTTACTTTATCATCACTCTCTTACTGACTCACTTTCACTCACTCTAACTTACCCACACACCCACCCACCCCTTACTTTCCTTGTTGTGTCTTTCTGCCTCATTTCATTGTCTCTATTTGTGTGGTGTTTATTTTTTTCCTGCTTTTTTTCCTATCTCTCTTTCCCCTCAGTGAGTCCCGCGCCAGGTAGCAGCAGGTAGGTGGTGTACGCTGCAGCATCACGTTCGTCTGAGGATTTAATTAAGGAGAGTGGCAGTACAGCGCGGCCTTGAAGGGTCTTAGTTCTCGGCCCAAAGCAAAAAACGAAACAAAAAATAAAGTGTATGTTTATCTTTACATTGTGCACCGCTGGAGGCGAAGATGGTTTATACGTACTACACACACACACACACACACACACACACACACACACACACACACACACACACACACACACACACACACACACACACACACACACACACACACACACACACACACACACACACACACACACACACACACACACACACACACACACACACACACACACACACACACACACACACGATTAGTCACAGAGAGAGTGGAAGTCAAATCGGCAATGTTTCCTATTGATTCTGAAGGTCATGAAGGAATAAACGTAGTCCATTACAGCCCAGAGTTGACACAGGAATCTTATACGTATAAAGCGCTAAGTCATAATAGGAACACACCTGATTGAACCCCCTTCCTCCAGTGTGTCTGAGCCGCTGGCCAACCCTAGCCAAAATCGTCGTCACTACAAAAAATATGATTATCTTGCGCATCATTTTTTTGGCTGCTCTTGATCGTATGAAGGGATGCTGAATGTCCTGTGTCTATTATTACTATCAGCGGGTTGATAACATGTCGGAAACCTCAATTAAAATCAATTTCACTCCCATATTCTTCTCTCACTGTCGAATAGAGGAATTTTAGTCTAGCTTTTACATACCCAGGAGAACACAAGCCATGGTTTCCGTACGTGTATTAGTAAGAAGGCAGGAAGATACAAGAGGTCGATTATTCTCAGCTAAGGATACGAAATCAGAATGCCTAAGTACGGTAGCCTCGGTATAAAGCTTCTATCTATACCGAACCATCATTCCTGTCCCTGTTGGTGGTGACGGTGATTGTGGCCTATATGTGGCGCGGTGCTGGAATATAATTAATGTTGGGGAGGGACTACGTAAGCATTGAAATGACCCGTCCAAGCGAATAAATTAAAAACAAACAAACAGGCAAACAAAACACACACACACACACACACACACACACACACACACACACACACACACACACACACACACACACACACACACACACTACACACTACACTCACACACAGACACACACTACACACTACACACACACACACACACACACACACACACACACACACACACACACACACACACACACACACACACACACACACTACACAATATACATGAAGAAGCGTCAGTGTCACTCTCACGTTACAAGGACAAGACCAGAAGGGCGGACAGATACGTAGTAGTGGTGATGGTGGTGGTGGTGGTGAGGGGAACGAGGGGAGATGTTGTCTTAAATGTTTGCTCAGGAAATGCAGAAATGTAGAAAGACAAATGAACAACGAGCGAAGCAGCATATGAAGGGATCAGGAGAATGGCTGAGGTGAGGCAGGTGGGGTAGGAAGGCAGGGAAGGAGTAATGAAAAGGAAAGGTAGTAAGAGAAAAAAAATTGAAAAATAAATTAAAACGATGCTTACAGGAACACTCAAACATTTTTTCCTTGTGTTTTTAAAAGGCTTGTAAATATAAATACACGCCCTTCCTCCTTGTCTTGAGCCAGCTTTGGATGTCCTTCACGTCGCCTCCTGCAGGGACGTGACAGCTGAGATAAGGCGTGATGCGACACACATTTATATTCGTGGGAAAGGATGGATATATTAGGGGTCTGCCGATGTGTATGTGTTGCGAAGGTCACACGTCAGGGCTTTGTTTGGCATGTGAAAAGGTTGCGCGCATTGATTGGCCGCTGACTGATGCTGCTCACCTGACATGTGTATAGAGAGGTCACTCTAATTTAAAGGAGAGAAAAACAAATTGAGAAAAGGTGGTCTATTGTAGGGTTTTTTTGAAGTTTGTGTAAATGCAAATGAAGGGTAATTGAAACTGGTAGGAAATAGAGGCGTTTTATGTCTATCTTTGTATACAATTCTGGTGAAATTGATATATGGGAAAAATGTAGAAGGAATGGTGACATCCACAGGGAAGAGCGTGAGAGGAAAGAGTGTGGAAATAAACAAAAAAGAAAGGAACGAACCTGTGTCTGAAATATTTCCTGCATGAAAAAAATAGCTTTCTCTAAAATAGTTCCACAAAAATTAAGGTAAATATTTCCACAGTTACTTAATTCCAGGAATGGTTCAGGTGTGCCGGGAAAAACGAATAAGGAGTGAGATTAAGAATACAATAGAGAAAAGACTGTCAACAAAAAGTCTGCCATATTGTACTTCAGAAAGAAAGGCATTATGGAGGGCTTCTCTCTCTCTCTCTCTCTCTCTCTCTCTCTCTCTCTCTCTCTCTCTCTCTCTCTCTCTCTCTCTCTCTCTCTCTCTGAGATAGTAAATACCTAAAATTTTCTTATTTGCTAGTTTTTCGTCGAATTCCACCACTCCATTCTACCATCTTCTTCCCCTCTCCTCCTCCTCCTCCTATTGCTACTCCTCCTCCTCCTCCTCCTCCTCCTCCTCCTCCTCCTCCTCCTCCTCCTCCTCCTCCTCCTCCTCCTCCTCCTCTTCCTTCCTCTTCCTCTTCCTCTTCCCCTTGCCCTTGCCCTTTCCCTTCCCTTTCCCATCCCCCTCCTCCTCCTCCTCCTCCTCCTCCTCCTCCTCCTCCTCCTCCTCCTCCTCCTCCTCCCAGAAGAGAATGTTCCCCTGGCGACGACCACTTGCCAG
Organism: Portunus trituberculatus; assembly: GCF_017591435.1. Taxonomy (NCBI): domain Eukaryota; kingdom Metazoa; phylum Arthropoda; class Malacostraca; order Decapoda; family Portunidae; genus Portunus; species Portunus trituberculatus. Next base: position 9,163,612 of record NC_059300.1, on the reverse strand, counting down.
TTTTATCCAATTTCAGGCGAATCTTTTCCTTCCGGGGTGTGAAAAACATCGGGGATTTCAAATGGGACACTCGCAATTCTCGCTTTTACAAAATTACTCTCCGTTTCCATGAGATTGTTATTAATTCGTGTGTGTGTGTGTGTGTGTGTGTGTGTGTGTGTGTGTGTGTGTGTGTGTGTGTGTGTGTGTGTGTGTGTGTGTGTCCTTTAAGTTCTATTTTTTTTTCCCCTTCTCATTTACTATCTATCACCTCTCAATCTTAACATCTCCTAAATGTATCAAACCCACACAGTAACACTCAAAAGCCCTCATCTCACCCCACAGTATGACTCAATCCAGACAGTGCTAACCTTTAAAGACCTGTTGAAAAAGAACAATAAAGGTGATGGGTGACTCACTGTACCTTTTTATAATGCATGGTGGCAGGCGGCTCTGTCATGGTCAGTTCCTCGGGCATTCGGTGTACCAAAAGCTAGACACGAGGAGGATTATTGGGTCATCTCTCTCTCTCTCTCTCTCTCTCTCTCTCTCTCTCTCTCTCTCTCTCTCTCTCTCTCTCTCTGTCATTCTATACCATATTAAGTTGTTTAGAGTGTAATGAGTGTGTAATGAGGAAAGGAGCCGGAATTGAGTAATAACTAAGAGTAATTATGTTGAAATATGAAGGAATATTAATAGCAACATAAACTTACGGGACAACGTTCAAGGATGCCAAATAATCATTACACATCGACCCACGTTAGCTACACACACACACACACACACACACACACACACACACACACACACACACACACACACACACACACACACACACACACACACCGCGTAATGTAGTGGTTAGCACGCTCGACTCACAATCGAGAGGCCCGAGTTCGAGTCTCGGAATGCGGCGAGGCAAATGGGCAAGCCTCTTAATGTGTAGCCCCTGTTCACCTAGCAGTAAATAGGTACGGGATGTAACTCGAGGGGTTGTGGCCTCGCTTTCCCGGTGTGTGGAGTGTGTGTTGATGTGGTCTCAGTCCTACCCGAAGGTCGGTCTATGAGCCCTGGGCTCGCTCCATAATGGGGAAGACTGGCTGGGTGACCAGCAGGCGACCGAGGTGAATACACACACACACACACACACACACACACACACACATATTCTCTCTCTCTCTCTCTCTCTCTCTCTCTCTCTCTCTCTCTCTCTCTCTCTCTCTCTCTCTCTCTCTCTCTCTCTCTCTCTCTCTCTCTCTCTCTCTCTCTCTCTCTCTCTCTCTCTCTCTCTCTCTCTCTCTCTCTCTCTTTGAGGGGACATTACTCGCTTGCTGCGCATAACGACAAAGACGACAATGAACCCTTGAAGTTCACAGCAAACACACACACACACACACACACACTCCTATACAATGGCCACTCGGTGCATAATGTATCAACTTCAATCACACTCTATAAAGTCAACAGTGACCAACGAAAGACATTCTAGGCTGGGAAAGCAAGGCAGAACAACACCCCCCCTCCTTCCCCCAGCCCTCCCTTAGCAAACAAACAAACAGATAACAGACACACACACACACACACACACACACACACACACACACACACACACACACACACACACACACACACACACACACACACACACACACACACACACACACACACACACACACACAGAGAGAGAGAGAGAGAGAGAGAGAGAGAGAGAGAGAGAGAGAGAGAGAGAGAGATGCAAAAAAAGGAGGAACAGAACAGAGGTCACGAACTAAGAAATAAGAGAAGCACGATGTAGCTGACGAATAAAAGAAAAACGAAGATAGGAGTGAGGTCATGTGAAAAGGAGGAAGAGAAAGAAAGAAATATAGGAGGAAGGGAGGAAGGCTAGAGTAGTGGATGAGGAAGGAGAGAAGAGAATGGGATTATGTAAAGAGAGAAGAAAGAATATTGAAAAGAGAGAAAGGATAAGGATGTGAATGAGGAAGGAGAGAAGAGAGAGAGAGGTGAGGGGGGGGAGGCAGACAGGAGCAAGGCAGCAGTAGGGAAGGATAAGGCATGCTGGTCACGAATACTAGTAATGGAACTCGCCTCCAGACCCTTACGCTGAGAGGGGCACGATATGAGGCGGACCTTCCAGAGGCAAAGACCATTCTACGAGTTTGAAAAGACTTAAAGACTTCCCAGTGTGGCGCCTATGAAGGGAAACACACTCAGGAGACCAGCAGGAAGGGGAGAGACTGTGTGTGGCTGGTGATAATGGAAGAAGTGAAAGTGTTGTAGGAAAGGGTATGGTTGTGGAATGAATTTTGGTGTGGAACTAGGTGTATAGGTGGTATGAGGGAGAGAGAAATTGTGTATTTAGTCATGAGAGTGAGTGAATGAGTGAGTGAGTGAGTGAGTACATGGTAATAGGTTTAAGTCTCGAAATGGTGTGAGGTAATGTGGAATGGTACGAGTATATCTCTGTTGACCCCTTCAGTAAAAGGACACATTTATACCATAAGATTTGTGTACGATTGGACCATTTTGTTTACATTAGAAATGGTCTCTGGAGCTCAGATGATTAATGACCACAGTCCTCACTATTTCAATCCCCACATAGTTTTCTGAAACTGTATGAAATTACTAAAAGGTAAACAGAGGAAGCGGTGGCGTAGTGGATAAGGTGGTGAGTGTGGGATCGGGTAGACGTAGGTTCGAATCCCACCACCACTTTGAAGCTATGCCATTTGTCGAGTGGTTTAAAGATACCTACATGTCACTATGATACCCAGGTTCTAGGTGATTATACCAAAGATGCGCTTCGGTGGTGATATGGGCCCTAATATGGGTACAACTATAAATAAACTTGCCTGCGCCACTAATGGGCGAAAACTTAACAGCGCTTCCCAAATATACTCTTCAAGTATGCCTACAGGCGCTATAGGCCATAACGTGAAAAAAACAATGGATATGGAAATGCGTTATGGTACTCAAGGAGTTAATGAGTCACTGAATGAATGAAACTTTATGACGGACTATATCTTTTTAGTTTTCCATTTGTCAGCTTCAAAAGTAGACGTACGTTACCCTGGTACAAGACAGGAAGAAACGCCGAGAGAAACTGATTTGTGGTGGTAACAGATGGATACTCGTAGGGAGATAAATATTTTACTGACCACAAACTTATTGTAACAAGTATTTCTTAATAATTCAGACGTATGTGATAATTCCTAACTGTGTGACTGAATAGAAAATATTGATGGCAAAAAGACGAAAATATCAAAATAAAACACATAAAATACTAGATAAGAACACCATAAAACAGAGAAAATAGGGAAATAAAAACAAAACGTGAAAACTTCAAGGTTGAAAGATAACAAGTGCAATGTTGATGTAGGAGTATAGGAGCCTCTTCTGTGTCGCAACCACCTACACTCCTCTCGTCCCTGGTGATGGTGGAGTCTCTGGGAAGGCAACGAGGTGGAAACACGGGTCTCGCCACTGATGTGCACCTGCCTCTCATTAGCGCTACATTACCTAACAGCCAGGTGTGGGAGGAAGGGAAGGAGATCATGAGAGGATGAGAGACAAAGGCTAGATAGGGAGTAGAGAGGAAAGATTCAGTAGGGAAGAGAGGAACATGACGCGTGAGGAAAGAGGGAGAGAGAGAGAGATGGATAAGGTTAATTTAAGAGTAAATCATGTCCGGGATGAAAAAAAAAAAAAAAAACTGTAGATAAATAAATGAATATACAGTGCAAAGAGAACAGGAAATTAGTACGTGGAGGAAGATTATTTTAGTTAAAAAAAAAAAGTGAAAATGTTCTCCAGTCTCTCTGTCTGTCTGTCTGTCTGTCTTTCTTTCTGTCTGTCTGTCTATCTGTCTGTCTGTCTGTCTGTCTGTCTGTCTGTCTGTCTCTATAACTTAATCATGCAAATAAGCAGTTCGGTATATTACGTGCCTGTCTGGTCTACATTAGCTGTTATATCATCATAAGTTACCGTGTGTGTGTATATGTGTGTGTGTGTGTGTGTGTGTGTGTGTGTGTGTGTGTGTGTGTGTGTGTGTGTGTGTGTGTGTGTGTGTGTGTGTGTGTGTGTGTGTGTGTGTGTGTGTGTGTGTGTGTGTGTGTGTGTGTGTGTGTGTGTGTGTGTGTGTGTGTGTGTGTGTGTGTGTGTGTGTGTGTGTGTGTGTGTGTGTGTGTGTGTGTGTGTGTGTGTGTGTGTGTGTGTGTGTGTGTGTGTGTGTGTGTGTGTGTGTGTGTGTGTGTGTGTGTGTGTGTGTGTGTGTTCCATTCTTTAGAAAAACAAGGAAACACACACACACACACACACACACACACACACACACACACACACACACACACACACACACACACACACACACACCGCGTAGTGTAGTGGTTAGCACGCTCGACTCACAATCGAGAGGGCTGGGTTCGAGTCCCGGCGCGGCGAGGCAAATGGGCAAGCCTCTTAATGTGTAGCCCCTGTTCACCTAGCAGTAAATAGGTACGGGATGTAACTCGAGGGGTTGTGGCCTCGCTTTCCCGGTGTGTGGAGTGTGTTGTGGCCTCAGTCCTACCCGAAGATCGGTCTATGAGCTCTGAGCTCGCTCCGTACTGGGGAAGACTGGCTGGGTGACCAGCAGACGACCGAGGATGAGGTGAATTACACACACACACACACACACACACACACACACACACACACACACACACACACACACACACACACACACACACACACACACACACACACATCTTCATCCCACTAATACCTTTACAACTGAAATCTACAACTAATGAATTTCTCAGTAATACTTTTTTTCTATCTTTTTTCCTTCCAGGCTTTCATAAGAACATAATATTTCTACCTTACCTATTTTTCTATGTTTACTACTTAATAAGACATGCCTGTCCTTACCTGAGCGTCTGTTACGTGGCTGAGCAAGGAAGCACAACCGGCGCTGTTAAAGTAGTCATTCTCGTTGCTCGAACTTGTGTCTCGTTGACGCAAAGTTAGTGAGCTAAGTTTGTCGGAAGAGAGGCCTGAAGGGGAGAGAGTGGTGCTGGAGGGAAGGATCGAGCGAGGAGGCTCGGACTGGGCAAGAGTGAAACGTTAGAAAGAGAGAGAGAGAGAGAGAGAGAGAGAGAGAGAGAGAGAGAGAGAGAGAGAGAGAGAGAGAGAGAGAGAGAGAGAGAGAGAGAGAGAGAGAGAGAGAGAGAGAGAGAGAGAGATGGGAGGGGAGGGAAAGAATGAAGTTCCAAGAGATTTGGTAATAAAAAAAAAGAAAAAGAAAAGAGTGACGCATGAGAAGGAAGAATGGACGGATGGACAGAAGAACGATAGAGCAAAAAGATTAGAAGCATGTTTGCGGAAGGAATAACAAATGCTCGTAGGATGAAAAAAAAAAAGATAAATACACATCAGATTCCAAGAGACCTAGCATGAAAGAAGACGAGAACGAGGGCGAGGACGAGGACGAGGACGAGGCTTAGGGAAGGAGGAGCACAAAGGCGAGTAGCGAGCCCCTCTTAGCTATTAATGAAGACTAAACAACGACATTGGCGAAGAGCTGCTACTGTCAACGCCTAATAGAAAACAGTCCAGAAAAGAAATAACAAATCCTGGTCAAAAGACGCCACGGCAAATGAGTTCCCCGTCCCGCGATGTACGAGAGACGAGAGATCCCAGAAGATGCCAGGAATTACACTCATGCTGAAGGTGTACTTGTGCTGCTGTTGGATGTGCTACTTATAAGAAAGTTCTTGTATCCTTCTTCTCTATCGACGGGCTTTATGATGTCCAAGAAAGATGAAATTTCTGTCTTTATTAGTGCATGATGTTGGGTAATGTTCTCTTTGTGAGTGGTCTACGAGTATACACAAACGCTCTCTCTCTCTCTCTCTCTCTCTCTCTCTCTCTCTCTCTCTCTCTCTCTCTCTCTCTACTATTATTTTCAAAGGTTATAGACATTGTTAGTAGGGTTTTCGAGTGTTTCTCCGGTTCATGATGTACAAATCTAGTTAATCTGCCATTAGACCCATAAAAACACCCTTAAAAACCGGCGTAGCTTCATTGAGAGCCTCTTGAATGTAGTGAAGTTGGTGTGCAAAAGTGTTTCAGGATATAGTTCTGTGTGTCAAATAGAGAGAAGTGTCTGTAGCGACATTCCCTGGGTCTATGTGAGCCGCACCTTCACTCGCCTTCCCCGCGATGGCCAAAAAATTAAACTCTGACTGACGAGGAGGTTACGAGCAGTTTCCTCCGGCGGCGCCTCTCCAGAAGCGGCGGGAAGAGGAGTTTCCTTTTTTACGGTCGCAACATAACAAGTATGCGCCAACTTTTATAGCCTCGTCAATGGCCTCCCTCGAGCACAGCGTCTCTCTGCTCCCGCGTTAGTACCGTCCGTCATGAATCTCTCTCGCTCTCTCTCTCTCTCTCTCTCTCTCTCTCTCTCTCTCTCTCTCTCTCTCTCTCCGGTAATCTTTTCTCAGAGGAAATCTAATAATGTGCTCTGGAAAAAAGTCTCCGGAGTGACGTTCGTATAGTCCTGCGTGTCAGGCCTAGAGAGAGAGAGAGAGACGAAGGGAGAAAGGACAGCGTCATCGTCATCTACATATCAAGGCGAAAGGAAGGTTCTACACACACACCCACCCACCCACCCACCCACCCACACCGCCTCAGTCCTCGCTGTGTCAACATTTCAGATATCACGACTTTCTGTACGGCACATTAATGTACTACTTTTCGTTGGAAACAAACCCAGGAACGTGAAGAAATGGTGGCAGTGGTGGTGGTGGTAGTGATGATTATTATAATAGTAACGATAACTGTATGAGGAAGACAGAAGGAAAAGAAAAAAGAAAAAGAAGAAAATGACCAACAACAGCAACAACAATAACCACAATAACAACAACCAATCAACATTAGCGATTCCACAAAAGGAAGAAAAATAAATAAATAGACAAAAAGTAAGCCGTTATCGAGTCTGATTAAAACCCGTAGCACATGAGAGCCAATTCTCAGTTCATTATATCAATTTATGGCTTCTCACTGGGACCGAAACCATCATATTTATTTTTTCTAACTATAATATTCTATCATCTAATCTGCCTTTACCGTGTTCGTGTACGAGTATTCCTGACTGTCAATTTGGTTAGCTTCGGTTAGGTTAGGTTACGAGTATTCCTATCTTGGTATATATGAAGTGCGATGAAGGATGGAGCGGTGATGGGAGTATTTACTATTATCCTTCTTTGGGTATTGCTAAATTATGTTTAGTGTCTCTTACATATTAGATTCCGATAACTTCTTGTAATCTTAGTAATTTTTAGTTATTTTTTTCCTTCTCCCTTTCTCATTTCTTTTTATTTTTCCCATCGTTCTTCCTTTTACTTTATTTTTACTGCGATATGTTCTTTCTTTTCGTGCTTGATCTCCTTTTGGTGTTCTTGGTGTGTACCACTGAACCACTCGAGTCCTCGAAGTTACCAGAAAGAGTGGCGATCCTTACGAAATTTGATGGACAAAAAATAGCTGCCTTCATTCTCTATTAACCAATACGTGACATTAATAGGGAGCTTTAAAAGAAGATGAGATAAGTTCATGGATAGGGATGATAGATGGAATTAGGTAGCTTAAAACACACAGGGACTGCCACGTGTAGGAATGGCGGCCTCTTGCAGCTTCCTCTTCTTATGTTCTTATGTTCTTAATATAAGAAACATCCTCTCTCTCTCTCTCTCTCTCTCTCTCTGGCTATAGTCTTTGAATGAAATGTTCGGTTTCCTTTTCTACTTCGTTCGGGGCGTTGACGTTTTGATTTCCGGAATATGTTCACTTGTTTTGTGGTTGTTCGGCAGTCTTTTTGTCTTTTCATTACGCAATACTGCGTCGGTACTAGCAGGAATTCAGCTCTCTCTCTCTCTCTCTCTCTCTCTCTCTCTCTCTCTCTCTGATTAGGGAAAGAACAATGCATTCATTATAAGTGAAAGATTGTAACTGCCATATGACATCGATTCGAAAATGGTATGGCTCTGTCGGCGACGTGATGATAGGCCGACCTGACGAGGATCGAAGCAAGTGTAACGTCTTTGTCTGTTATGTAAGCCTCAGGTGTGTGTAACTGAGAGAATGGAAGATAGCGAGGCGGGTTAACGACAAGCGCCGTCGGGAGTCATGTAAGTGTCGTTTTATTGAAGTGGAACAGCCGCCTTACATCTTGTTCATTATCTAGGATAAGCTATGAGCGTATCTAATTAACATTGTGACATGTATTCGACATCTTTTCTTGATAAACACTAGTTACTAGTTTGAAGAACAAAAAAATTTGGTTTAGCACGATACGACCGGTTATGTATTTTGTTGAATCTCTCTCTCTCTCTCTCTCTCTCTCTCTCTCTGAAGGTGACTTAGCGGTGTAGATGCCATACAGCTCAAGAAAAGCAGTGAGTAATATTATCTACTCTAAGTCATTCGAACAGAGTTCACTCTTTTTCATAAATTGAGAATATATATATATATATATATATATATATATATATATATATATATATATATATATATATATATATATATATATATATACACACACATATATTCTCAATTTATGAAAAAGAGTGAACTCTGTTCGAATGACAGAGTAGATAATATTACTCACTGCTTTTCTTGAGCTGTATGGCATCTACACCGCTAAGTCACCTTCAGAGAGAGAGAGAGAGAGAGAGAGAGAGAGATTCAACAAAATACATAACCGGTCGTATCGTGCTAAACCAAATTTTTTTGTTCTTCAAACTAGTAACTAGTGTTTATCAAGAAAAGATGTCGAATACATGTCACAATGTTAATTAGATACGCTCATAGCTTATCCTAGATAATGAACAAGATGTAAGGCGGCTGTTCCACTTCAATAAAACGCCAATATAGCTACATCTGTTCAGTTAATCAACATTGGCCCGTACGCTATGTTGGAGTTTGAATTGAGGTCTTATAGGGAATCATGCAGCTTAATGTTTCAGGGTGTGGTTCACGTCAGCACTGTCAGGTTGCAATGCTTTCTTCTTGGACGAGTAATGTTATCTGGTGCCTTAGTGCCTCACTCTGATTTATACTCACTAAAAGAATTCTTCAGACAGTAATGACATTGTAATAGCAAATTCATTCCCATAGACAATAGCATGAACAACATTCAAACAATGGTACGAACAGGGATTCGAAGCAGTGGAACGAGCTGCGACTAAGTGACGGTCACGTCAGTGCTGATCGTGGCTGTTGGTGGGCAATACGGAGCTCCCAGGTTAGTTGTATCTAAATATCTTTAGTTTGTGATTTGATCACAATTGTATAAAACAGCAATACTGGTTATTGTCATGAAGAGCCAGTGGGACCTTGAATTGATTGGCAGTCGTCGGAAAGCCGCGACATCCCTCACCATCTCTCCGCCGTGACTAGTGCCAGATACAGAACAAGGTACGATTGTTTCATTTTCTTAGCTATTACAGCAGTGCAGGTAATATTTTATCCATGTTTAGTTTTTATTTGTTTATTTTCATACAAAAGGACTGAAGGGAAGATAATAGGTGGGTGGAAAGAATCATTTTGTGACGTCACTGATTTTCTCTTCCCTACTCGACGCTTGACGTGTGGTTTACTCGTTAGCGTTTGTTTCCTTCATATTATTTATCATGTTTATATTAATGCACATGCTAATGCTGGACAGTCACGGCATTATTTACCTTGTCCGTCATTTTGAAATATTGGTTGCACAATGACAGTAATCATTACTCAGTGGAAGTTTCGGGGTTTCTTGAACGATGACTAGTCGTTATCATAACTGTCCATTACTCATGTTTCGTAATACCTTGAAGAGAGATAAGGAATTGTGAATTTTATTTTATTATACGTATTTTAATGTTTTATTTGGTTTTATTGTTTTCTTAGTATTTTGTTACTTTTAATTTCCTTGTTTTTAATTGTTTCTAGTTTTTTTTTTTCATAAACTATTTTTTTTTTTTTTTTTTTGGTTCTTCTCTAGAATCACTGCTCCACGCCGATCTGTATAATACGTATAGCACAGTGCAGTATATGTAACGTGTTTACTATCAGTGAGTTTTGGCGAGTGCTCGGCCTTCAAATGTGGTGTGTTCGGCGAGTTTTCTGTAAGTCCAGCAAGCTGCTGCGAGCCACGGAGCTCCATCACACTCAGAAATGAGCAGTACACTGACTTGCATTTGTTTCTAGCTGGGGTTTGTGGGTAACTGGTGAATAGGATTCTTATTGTGTCTATAGTTCTTTTGTCCAATGACGTGCCACCACCTCTTAACAGCACGAGCTGCGCCATTGGGAATTTGTTATATGTATTCATAGGCGGGGCAGACAGGTGCACAGACATCTGTGAGTAGTTGAGCTATGGCCACCAGTGACACTAGTTGTAAAGGTTGCGAATTTGATTACTGGGAAATCATCGATCCTGCGATGCAAGTCAGTGTACAATCGAGAAGAGGACCAACCAGGACCTTCATCCTTTCGTTAAGGTATTGTGAGGAGGGTATTGGTAGAGGTAGGGCATATTGTGTGAAGCTATAAGAGAACCTGTGTGGGGGGGAGGGAAACTGCCCCAAAGCAAGGATACGGTAGGTTAGGTTTGTTAGGGTTAGGTTAGTGTTGGAGGGGTTCTGTAGTTTTATCTTTTTTTTAATTAAGAAATTGCAGCGGCACCAAATGACCTAAGCTGTTCGGCGCCTTATCTTAAATCCATCCATCCACCAGCAGACTCATTAACCCTAACCATATGGAGGGTGTTTTTCACTGTATCAGCTGTAAAGAGATGCTGGATGGTAACAGCCAAGGCTTCTTTCTTCGTTTTGTGTCGCTTTGTAAGGGGTTACGTCTTCTTCCTATTGCAGATTTTGTCTATTGTTAAATTTGTTCATTCACTTTCTCTTTTCACAACTCTATTTGCGTTTTTTTAGTACACTTTAATACTTTTCAATTTTCTCACTACGGTATTTCCACCATACAATCCTAATATAATGGTAATCCCTTATCTATATGGCCTCTTCTTCCATTCTTCATCATTTATTTCTGTAATTTCTGTCACCAGCTGTCTTTTCTCTTCTTCATATCTGTTACATTCCACTACCATATGCTCTGTTGTTTCCTTCACTCCCACACATAAGTTGCAACTCTGTTCCTGTTCATTTCTGTTACTACCATTTGATTCTAAGGCACTTATCCTTGCCATGAACAGTAACCTAAATCCTCATTCCCCTACATACCACTCTATCCTTCCTGGTTTGTTTGTTTTTTGTTACACCATTTCTTCTCCATTCCCAATTTCCACCCCCTCCCCCAGGAAATTAACAGATCACGGGGGAACGCCACGGAACGCCTGACTTCCGATCTTTCTAAGATTTCCGATTGGGGCAGAGAAAATCTAGTAGTTTTCAATGCCTCAAAAACTCAATTCCTCCCTCTATCAACTCGACACAACCTTCCAGACAACTATCCCCTCTTCTTTAGTGACACTCAACTGTCTCCCTCTTCCACAATGAATATCCTCGGTCTGTCCTTTGCTCATAATCTTAACTGGAAACTTCACATCTCATCTCTTGCTAAAACAGCTTCTATGAAGTTAGGTGTTCTGAGGCGTCTCCGACAGTTTTTCTCGTCCCTCCAACTGCTTACTCTGTATAAGGGCCTTATCCGTCCCTGTATGGAGTACTCTTCGCATGTTTGGGGGGATTCCAGTCACACAGCTTTGCTTGATAGGGTGGAATCGAAAGCTCTTCGTCTCATCAACTCCCTTCCTCTGACTAACTGTCTTCAGTCTCTTTCTCACCGCCGAAATGTTGCATCCCTTTCTATATTTTATCGCTATTTTCATGGTAACTGTTCTACTGATCTTGCTAACTGCATGCCTCCCTCCTCCTGCGGCCACGCTGCACAAGGCTTTCTTCTTCCTCTCATCCCTATTCTGTCCAACTCTCTAATGCAAGAGTTAACCAGTACGCTCAATCATTCATCCCTTTCACTGGTAAACTCTGGAACTCCCTCCTTGCATCTGTATTTCCGAATTCCTACAACTTGTCTTCTTTTAAGAGGGAGGTATCGAGGCATTTGCTCCCCTAATTCTGGCTGACGGTTTTGGCACTTTTTGAAGTCTTTGGAGAGCCAGTGCTCAAGTGGGCCTTTTTCTAACTTTTTTTTTTTGCCCTTGGCTGGCCCTCTTCGCTACGTAAAAAAAAAAAAAAGAAAATACATTTGTTTGTCTCTATTCTCCAGTCTATCCCAGTCTTTTTCTAAGTTCTCTTTTCTTCATCTGTTTATCTCTCTTCTGTATGATAATCCTGGTCTGTCTTCTGAGATCACTTTCTTCACTCATATATCATCTTCCAGTCCTGCTATTTTCTTGATAAAAGACAGTTTTTCCTAGGCAATTCTTTCTCAGTAGGTGATTCCCCATGTTAACTCTGCTCCTTATAAATAGTGTGGGACTGCTATCCCCTTCCACAGATTCCTGCCAACCTCATATTTAGTTGTTACCCTGCTTCCACCATTTAGGATCATTCTTGCAGCTCTCCTTGCTTTGTTTTAATTTATTTTCCTTTTTCTTTATCCATCTATACCTTCACTACAAACCTCCATTACTGAGTAAGTTTACTTTTCCACCACTTTCAGTATACAGTTTCCCATCATCCACTGATTGTCCTGGTCTTCTTTAATCTGAATTACTTCGCACTTTCATGAACTGAATCTTAGCTGCCACCCTTTTCTGAACTGAGTTGTAGTCTGCAGTAGTTCCTCCACGTGTTCCTTCCTGTCTGCCATCAGCACCACGTCATCAGCATATGCCAGAAAATTTACACACTTCTGCTGTATATTCTGATTCTTGTTATCAGTTCCTCCAGGTGTATGTCGTACAATGGTGGGGACAACACAACCTTGTCTCATTCCCACATTGATCTCTAACCATCTCACTGATCCAAGCCTGAATTTTACCTCATTATCTTCATACAAGTTTTCTATCACTTTCATAGCTTTTCAATTTCCTCACTACAGTATTTCCACCATACAATCTTAATATAGTGGTAATCCCTTATCTATATGGCCTCTTGTTCCATTTTTCCTCATCAATTATTTCTGTAATTTCTGCCACCAGCTGTCTTTTCTCTTCTTCATATCATTCCTATGTGGTTTAGTAGGCTGAGTAGTCTTCTTTCATCAACAGTATCATATGCTTTCTCTATTGAAGAATACCAAATACAGTTCCTTCCCAGTTTTTCTTTTCATGGTTCTTTCTTTTCAATCATATCATATTTTTCCTATGCCCACTGTGTTAGTTTGTCATTTATCATTATGCCACACATTGCCAGCACATTCATTACAGCTATTATGCCTATAGGTCTGTTGTTCTCAATGTTGTGTTTGGATTTTCCTCCTCCCTTATGAATTAATGTCACACTTTTTTCCAGTCTTCAATTGAGTACAACTCCTTTCTCTAGAATTTTTTCAATTAACTCCTTAGTTGCTAGCTTTTTCAGTTCAATCCCTCCATTCACCAAGGATGCCATTAGTTCATCTGGCTTTTTCTAACTCAGTTTTTTGTAAGGCCTCTTCCACATCTTTTTCACTTATCTCTATGGCATTCATGTCCTTGGTGTTAAAAATTATGTCTTAGTTCTATATTCTTCATTATCACCTTTTCAAGAAACATTCTATTTCAGCTTATATCTCTTTACTATTCCTTGTTTCTCTTCTGTCAGCTTTGTTTCACCTCATCATGTATTACTCCTTTCCTTAAGCTCCTTTTCAATCTATTGAAACTTTCCTTCTTTCATCCTCCACGTGGCACATTCTTCCAATTCTTTAATTTTCTTTCTTACCAAGTCTGAGCCTTCTTGTATCTTTCCCAGGCATGCTGCCATTCTTGCTGGCATTCGTTTCCTTATTTCTTAACTTTTTTATACAGCTGTGTCTGTATCCTGTTTTCTATATTTTGGTTGGCTATCACTTTTCCTTCCTCTTTGTCTCACCATCCTTTAAGTCTCATTGGGCCTACCTTTATTTTCTTAATTTTGATTTCTTTGACTGCTTCTTGTTTTAAAGATTCTTGGAGCTTATTTTATATAGTGTCTACACTCACCTTTTTATCAGTAATTACTACTTGTATTCCCTTGTTGACCTTTGTTGCATATTTCTCTGTTTGCATCCTTTAGTTTCTATTCTTCTAGCCATTTGGTCTTTTCATGGTTTTTTTTTTCCATAACTAATGCAAATTAAAAAGTGGTCTGAGTATTTTTCCAAACATGAAGCCTTTTTCTTCTACTTTGTTGTTTACAAGGATATAGTCAGTAGTTGTTCCACTAATGCTGTCATGCCAGGTTGTTGGGTTTTTTAGTTCCTACTTTTTTTTATTTTCAATTTTGTACACTCCACAAAGTCTAGTGGCATCTGGCCATTTCTATTATTTTTTTTTCACTATTCAGTGACCTTTCACTAATCAGTAACCATTCATGTCATATACCACCATCCAGTACTCATATATCTACTCTTTTTCACTTGGGTGCTGAAACTGCAATTGTGTTTTCCTGAATTTTAAAGACCACTTATAATATATTGTGATATAGCAGACTAAATATTGTCCATAATGAAAGACACACATGCATAATACTGCTTTGAAGACAGCATTATCTCTTATTTTTTACCTGGTAGAAGGTGATGCATATGGAAGAGTTCCAAGAATCAAGTTTAACATAGAGGTAATGTAATCTTGAAGTTATTCCCCCACAATGTTCTCTTCCTCTTTTATTCAGGGACAGAGTATGAAATGATTGATGTGAGTACAAGTGTATGGTACTTTGCCAGGGCCACCCTGTGCGGAGAATGGCTGACATAGTATATTGATTGGTAAATAGATATAAATAAGGTTAAGAAGACAAATGAGTAGGAACTTAAGAAAGTATTTATTATCACCATCCAGTACTAGAATTCGTTGTATCAAATGTTACTAGTATACTGACATGACTTTGCAGTGGACAGTGAAAAAAATCTATCCTAAAGTATAAACATTTATCTACAATATGAAACATCGAGGAAGCTTTGCAAAATGTATGATAAATAATATTTTATTTTCATGTACAAAAGCTAAATAATTGAAGCAGGGAACTTTGTACAAAATATCATCGATGTGGCACCCACCATGCAATCACAGTGAGCTATGAAGAAAACACGTCAATGAGTAGTTTAACAATAAATATGAATGAACAAAATGGGAATAAGTGAAATCTATGATATGTGGATTCACCAGATCTGGCAGCTGTTTACAGATTTCAATATATTGGGCAACACATGTACTTGTCAACAGTAAATTAGTCTCGGTTCCATATCAAAGTACATTTGTAACACACATCAGCACACTTAGTTGCATTTGAGCTTGAGCATCACCTACATTGATTTTCTGAGAATGTCAAAGCCTATAGTAACTGTCTTGTGAGTGACTATATGAACACCTGAGGACTTAAGACACCAAGTACTTTCATAAAAATGTAGTACAAATTATGAAACTATATATATTTCTTTGTATTGTGTCAGAGCTCAGTGGTTTCAAGTTTTTTGTCGACCAAGGGGTTCGCAATCTTGTGGAAAGTCTGGTAGAGATTGGCTCGATACGTGTCGTTGATATTTGGATGTTCATTGTTCATCAGCTGGGTATTGGACCCCACAGTGCTGGACTCCCTGTTAAAGAAGAAAAAAACATTTTGATATTTTACTTGGTTAATATCTTGATGCGTAAATCTAGCAGGAATAATAATCCCAGGTTTAAATCAAATCGCATATCAATATGGATATGTAACAATATCATCACCACTGCATTCAAAACTCACCATAAATTCCTTGAATGCTGCTACTGAATAATAATACATTTAAAAATTGCTATTATCGCAGAAAGTGCTTAAATTAAAGTGGCATTTCAAAGAAATAGATTATAAATAGATTACTCTTACATTTTAGACATTATCAATTGCTGAATAGATTAATAATAAACATTTGTCTTAGGGAAGGAAGTATGCAATCAATGAGACTAAATAAAATGAAAGTGTTTAATATATTGTGTAGAAATGTTTTTTTTTCTTTCACATCACAATTAATAAATGTTACCATGCATGTAATGTCTTGAATACTTTACATATATTATTTCTACTGTTTTCACATTTTTGCTTAGATATCTTTCCTTCACTTGTATTTTATTACTCATCACTCTTGGATGACCTTAAATAAATAGTGTCATAAGAAAATCACTGTAAAAGTGAATGCATGAATATGGAGGGAGCAATTCAGGTACTGTCTGTGGAAGCATTATCATCCAGAGAATGATACCATAGCAGTCATAAAACACACTCTTGGCAAACAACACTTATTTATCTACATCATTCTCATTTTCACATTTCCCAACCTATTCTCTCCATAGGTCTTACTATATAGAAACTTTTCAAGTTCCCATATCAGATTAAACAACATGGCCATAAATGCCACTGCTTAGAGCCCTTAACAATTGCCTATCACTAAGTAGATACTGATCTTTAACTTGTTCACAGGTCACAGACATCAGTGAGAGAAGAGCTGGTACAAAAGCAGCAGCTGGATGTCTGTCTGTCTACCTGATTGTTCTTAGACATCAGTGAGAGAAGAGCTGGTACAAAAGCAGCAGCTGGATGTCTGTCTGTCTACCTGATTGTTCTTAGAAGATATAAAAAAAATGCAGGAAGAGAAGGAAGGAGAAATTTAAAGTCACACTGAGAACATGTAACTTTCAATTATCTGATATATTAGGAGAAATTTAAAGTCACACTGAGAACATGTAACTTTCAATTATCTGATATATTGCTATTAGATCCTTCAGTATTGACAAACCATATCTTCAGTAACACCGAGTCCATTTTTGTATTTTAGTTTTCTTCAGCATTATTCATAACACTGTTTTAAGCTTCTCATACCAACACAAAACCATGTGAGTATTAAAGCAAGGTTAACATTTACTACGATGTTACGACTTACGACCATGGTACGATAGATATCATGTCGCAAGGAATTGATGCGATTTGGTGCGAAAGCCGTTGGAGCCCGAGAAGTGGCATGAATTTTGGTACGATGGTAAGATCTTGGTAAGACTTGTGGTAAGACGTGTGAGACTTTGATGGTACTACGTTGGTTAGACTGGTAGGACTTGGTAAGTACCTGCGTTAGACGTCGTACGCGTTGGTGAGACCATGATACGACTAGTAAGACCTCACTGCCTTTGGTTGGAATGTTTCAGAGAACTCGGAGGGGTCGGAGGTGTGTCATGATCCTGTATAAAAGGAGGGGCCCTACAATTTGCAAATCATATTCCTCCTGACCTCCGAAGAAGATGGACAACTACAACAACTACCTGGCTGGCCTCATGCTTGCAATTGTTGCCGTGATGGTGAACCCCCTCCTCAAGCGCCTCCCAGACGGGTGTGGGCACCGCAGTGACTTTTTTTAAGAAGAGAAGTATTCGGCGACTATGACAATCTGCTGGTGGAGCTTCACCAGGAGGATTCCAGAGGCTTACCACAACTCTCACAACAGGTCTCGCGCATCGTATCACAGATCTCACGCGTCGTACCACAGATCTCACGCGTCTTGGCAAAAGTCGCACGAGTCTAACCAAATTCAAAATTGGTAAGAAGACTAGTTGGACTTTTGCCAAGATGCGCGAGACCTGTGGTACGACGCATGAGACTAGTACGACTTTGTTCCGACATGGAGTGAGACATCTTGCCATCACACGGGGTCACACCAAGTTTTCTAAAATTTTAGAAAACTTGGTGCGAACTGTTACGACGTATGACGTCGTACCAATTTTGGCGAGACCTTGGTATATGACTAGTGGTTAGACGCGTCTAACTATGGTCGTACATCGTACCGTTGTAGTAAGTGTGTCAACCTGGCATAAGTTACAGGTGCCAAGACTTTACTTGTTGCCAATCCTAGCAACACACCAGGTGAGGCTTGTTTTTTTCTTTGACTGGTTCAGACTCCTCAAAAACAAAGCCTTTAAGGGTGCACCCATTTGACTTTCCCAAGGTCAGAGTATATCACTTTGTCATCTCCCTCCCCACCACACCCTCCTCTGTGTGTTTATATATTTACTTAGTTGTATATTCCAGCATTGAAGCAGGGCTAATAGTGACACCTCTTCATGATCGTAGTGTGTTCTTGCTTTTTGTCAATATTTCCTTGAAATGCTATACAACCCTTACTGCTCTCAACAATAGTTTCACATCATCTACAATTAATTAAATTTGTCGCTCAAGAAGCTGGTGCTCAAGAATTGCATGTGTTTCTCATACCTTTTCAATTTCATCTCATCTCATTAGTTGTTATCTTCAAGTATTGCAGCAATCATACACCTAACGTCTTTGTCCACTAGTATAATCTTTCTCTACAGTACTCTATCTAATCTTCCAGTTGTCTCAGTCCCGATAGTGTTTCTAACACTTGGGCCTCACTTCTGGCTCTCATGCTCTTTCTTTACATACCTGGCAGAACCATCTATATATACTATTTATTTACCATTTCAGCACAAAGCAATTCACTACAATACTGGAAACAGGAACACTACCTAGTCCCCTCTCTCTCCCTGCTATACATCACCAGGCCTTGTTGTGCTTAAGATTCAGCAGTATATATATATCCAGTGCTGCAGCTGTTGTTTACACATCCACTCTCTATGTCACATGTGTGTTCCTATTTTTCTTTGTTTGTTCTCCATTCACATAGCAAGTGGAGGAGGAGTAAGACTACAGAGTTTAAGCTATGCTAGACTTGGTATGTGAATGTAGTGAAAAGAAAATAGGAAGAAACACACACACAGTGTAGCAGACGTGTAAACAACACCACCACTGGATAAACACAGCA
The DNA here is from genome assembly GCF_017591435.1 of Portunus trituberculatus. Taxonomy (NCBI): domain Eukaryota; kingdom Metazoa; phylum Arthropoda; class Malacostraca; order Decapoda; family Portunidae; genus Portunus; species Portunus trituberculatus. The sequence goes on along the minus strand of NC_059300.1, from coordinate 9,144,703 downwards.
AGGACTGGTTATGTATTGCAGGGGGAGAGGAGGTAAGGTAGTGTTCTTGTCTCCCTAATTGTAGTGAACTGCTTTGTGATTGACAGCGAAAAACAATGGTAGGGGGAAAAAAGTATTGATGGTGCTGCCTGCCATGTAAACAAAGACAAGGCCCAGGAGTGAGACCAAGGCAATAGAGACAATTTGAGGACTGGATTACTACTGTAAGGGGAGTTTTCAGGTTTTAAAAAGGAAAGAACCAACATGAGAAAAATAATATCACAGTGGAGTTGGAAATTAAATGTGATGAATAGAGAGAGAACAATGAGACGAGGATAACATTGGAAAAAAAAAAAAAAAAAAAAAAAAAAACTATGAAGCAGCACTGGAGGTGGGCACTAACGTGAAGGTAGAGGAAGAAGCTATGAGTGAAACAAAGCAGGAAGACAAGAAAAATCCAGTATTTGTAAGGGAAAAGGAGGAGATAGAGATGGTTTAAGAAAATTATCTCAATGGTCCAGGATGAGAAACAGGGACTAGGCAAAGAAATTGAAGAAATATATAAACTTTAAAAACAGTGAGGGAACTAAAAGACCATTAAAAATCAAAATGAATACTAAGTGGAAAAGGAGAAATATTGTTAGCAAAGGACCAGAAAACTGGCTGGGAATACAGGATATAACATCTGGATTGAGGGATATGAACCAGATAGGGAAAAAGAACTGAGAAATGAAGTCAAGGAAAAAAAAAAATGGGAGGACAGAGAACACAAAGAAATATCAATCAACCTTAAATACTAGATAGACATAAGGCATATCTGGGAAGATGATATACTAAGAGATACAAGCAGACAGATTAATATCAGGAATACTGGAAGTGAGAGACTATATATTGGAAAAAGGACTAGATGTATGTATAACATGAGACAAAGTTATATGAAGACATCACATCAAATTTTAAAGGACAGGGATATAATGTTTGAAGGAAAATAGAAGGGAAAAAGCATAAGTACTGATGATAATGGCTTGAGATGATCTATATATATGTGGAAGAAGTATATGGAGATTAAAGTACTACTGGTGGGAGACCTTAACTGAAAAAAGGTAAATTGGGAAGAAATAGAAGTAAATTGTTATGCTGGAAAAGTCATTATGATCCCTGCTTGAACCCTGAAATATACAACTATGTAATGGACAACACACAGAGGGTAGTGGAGAGGGAGATGACAAGGTGAGGCTCTGATCACCGGGAGGACAGGACATGGACCACGTGGGGAAGATCAAGTGAGTGGAGTCTAAAAGATATAGTTTTAGAGGGAGCTGAACTAATCAAAGGAAGACTGAAGCCTTCATCTGATGTGGGGTCTTCCAGGTGTTGCTACCAAGAATCAATATTGGTAAAGAGACATTCAAGTGCTGGCAACTGTACATAAGAATGAGACAGTGATTGTACTAGTACCATAAATGTTTTATTCCTGTTTCCTAAATTAAAAATAGTGGACCATTTCCTCATTTGTCACAGTTTATGAAAATATAGCATATTCAATTGATAGCAAAACCTCACCTTGATAATGGGTTGGGCACATTGCTGTGAGTGATGTAAGGCATATCACGGTCACCTCGAGGAGAAAGGCTGTGAGGGTCCACTGCATTGTCATCCAAACTGTCATTTCCTTCACTTTGATGACTGTAATGTTAACAAATAGTAAACAATAAAGCTTATGAAGCTGAATCTATAAATGTACTTTCCTGTACACTTGCAAGGAAACTTTTTAGTTTTCTCAAGAAATTTAATGGTTACTTAGAAGTAAATAAAAATGAAAAACCAGTAAGTGTTTATCTATATAAATTATATAAACAGCATAATAAAGTAATAAATTATATAAACAACATAGTAAAGTAATAAAGTACTTTTTAGTTACAAATGTGAAGAAAACCTACATTGTACAAATAGTGACATTGTGTGGTGGCTAAATGATGGAATTGGGAAGAACTCATGCAAGGCAACTTATATTTACTTAGGCAAAATATAGTTAAAAGAATGACAATAAAAGTTTGTGGTGGCTAAATGAAGGGATTGGGAAAAACTTGTGCAAGGCAACTTAAACTTACTTTTAGGTACTTTTAAGCAAAATATAGTCAAAAGGAAAAAAATTAAGCAAAATATAGTCAAGACTAAGAAAAAAAAAAGTTAATGTATAAATTGTTCCTGACATTAAGAGGACAATTGTGAAAATATCTCTGGCACCTGACAGGCTGATGAACTCAGGATACATAAATCATAAACAAAACAGAAAGTCATGCAAACTCACACAAACTGTTGATACCTCAGGGAGTCCTCATCCTTGTACCAGTCATTGTCAAACCCAGACATCCATATGGGGTTACTGCCCTCCACGCTGTGAATGTTGGTGTTAGGAACGGCAGAAGTGCGGGTGAGGCCTGGATCGTGTGAACCTGTAGACAATGAACTTACTAGTGGATGGTCACTATTGTGCTCATTATAAGTGTGCAGATAGATAATACATTAAGGATTGTGCTCGTTATATATGTGCAACTAGTAAATATATTTTGCAACTAGTAAAGATAGTACATATATTTCATCTTAAAGATCTACACCAATAGAAATCTAAAATTTTAAAAATTAATTCATGCCATACATAGTTTTAAAACAAGAAGAAAGGAGATTTCATAGCAATTGCCTTATTAAACAGGATGCAAGAAATAAGCACAAGACTACATATTAAAGGAAGGAAAAGAATCCAGATACATGCACATACACACAAAGCACACACACATGGGAACACAAGACTGGCAATCTGCTCTACCAGGATTATAAGGCTACAAATGTTCAGCCTTCTAGTCATACATGCATTTTTGTACATTGAATGCTCAATTTCTTTTATTTAGTATGACATTTGTCATCAGTACACTCAAAATCAGTCACCCAGGAAAGTAGAATTATTTTTCAAAATTTCATTCATTCTTGTTTACATCATACATAACTACAACAAAGTGATCACTTACATTCTCCAAAGGCTGTGGCAGTGGCAGCCTTCAGTCGTCTTGAGTAGCGGGCTTTTTGTGACAGACAGAGTGCCACAGTGAGGACAAGAAGCAACGTGAGGAAGACGATCACTCCAACCAGCCACAGGAAAAGCAGATCTTCCTCCTTGGCTCCGGCGGTGATCAGCTCGGCACGCTGGGTGTCCAACACATTTAATTCCTATGGCAACAGTAGTGAAGATGTTAGTAAGAATTAGCCTCTTGTTATCATGCAGTCTTGGAGGAAATAAATCCACCATTAATACAGCAACCAAGCTTAAAAATAAGCAACACTGTTTATAAAGAAATGCATTGACCAAGCAAACTACTATTTAATCATATTGTACTACTTTGTCTAATTAATCACTTCCTTTCACCAGTTCCAGCAAGCACCATAGCTCAACTAGTATGAATATTGCTTTCATGCCTACTCATCGTTACATTCAAACAAAAGTTAAAGTTTCATATATGATTTGGAGCATGTTCATTAATTATCCCACCACAAGAAAGAAATCTTAACAATGGCACATATCCACATGTCACCCCATGAAATACCATGAAAGCAAGCATTTATTAATAATGCATGTAAAGACTAACAGTCAAATAGCACAAGATTAAACATTCATGCATGAGTGTATATAATTACTGTTACTCATAAACCACTACTGTGTGATTTCTACAAAAGCTTACTGAACATATTAAAAAAATATATTTCTGCATTCCAATCTGCCCTATAAAAATTGAAATGGTTTCTGACATGGTACTGTTCATACTTTCCCATAAGAAGTACATTATTATCAAGGTTGCCCATAAATCACTAATGTTACTAAAACAAGAAGTAAAAATCCAGCATAGACTGACCCTTGTTTCAAAAGCATTAAATGACAATTTTTCAAACTATCTGGACAATGTGATAATAAATAATAATAAAATAGGAGTAAATAAACAACTAAAAAAAAAAAAAACAAGTAAAGAGACACATCATTGCATCAACAGTACCTTAAAGAGGTGATCAAGGTGTTCCACATTCTTGTCAATCATAGCCAAGACTTGCTTCACTTCCAGGACGGAGTTATCATTGCGGTCCACCAGATGCAGATAAAGGTCCGTCTTTGTCTTGTCAACTGTGCCATCGTGATTTTCATGAACTCGAAAATCATCAACATTAACAATTGCTCCAGTGATATTTCCAAGGTAGTCTCGGAAATATTCTACTTGTTCTCGAACCTGTAAAAAATTAAAAGTATTGACAGATAAATTAAAAGTAAAAAATTAAAAATATTGACAGATAAATGAAAATACTGAGGCACTTTACAATATTACCTAAAAACAATAAACCATACTTTAGTTAATCATTTAAATACCATGACTGTCAAACTGAAAAGTTAGTTTTGTTTCAGACACCAACTTTCAATACCTTCTTCCAGCCACTTTTCATTTAAGGAGAAATAAAAAGTGTCTGTGGTTTCATACATTCCATCAGCAAAACTGCAATTCATGCTGACATAGTAACATGAGGTATTACATAACATACTTATTTATTCTGACTCAAAACAATGACATACCTCATCTGGTGATTGTCTGAGAATGAATCTCACTCTTTGGTCTTCTCGAAGTAAATATATGAACACTCTTGCTCGGTCTCCCCATCCACTTGAATCATTGACATACACCTTCATGGAAGAGAAAAAAAATTAGAATGTGGTCATGGTAATTATATAATTGCACACAGAAAACTATGCAATCAACTACAAATAATATTTCAAAGTTCACTTAATATGGAGTAATGAGTTTACACTATATAACTTTTTATATACCTTGAAATCAAAATATCCTTTCATTCCTTTCTGAGGATCAAAGTTGAGCTTCACAATTCCAGACACAGGATCAACAAGGAAGGGTGAACGACGAACATTATCCAAGTTTTCTGATAATGTTTCTTGGACACGGCCATCCATGTAATAACGCAACCGACTATTCTCTCCAGCATCTGGATCATAAGCCTGAAAGCAGTTCCCAAATAAGTAATTTTGAAGGTAAATTTCAGAACACAAATTGGAGGCGTTCAAATGCAAGACAAGACGGTAAATATTAAAGTAACACTTTTTCTTTTGCTTAAAGGTAAGCTTTGACCAAACACATCAAACACAAGAGAACAATATCTACATATCAATGAACAGTATTCTGCCATATGGTCATTAACTGATAAAAAATACTTAGTATATGAACTTCATTTTTCTTAGTATTAGTCTTCTTGCTACAAGCTTTTCACTCCTGCCTTACCGTCAGTCTCATAACCTGAAGACCAAAGTCTGAAGCAGTAGTAATGCCGCCGGTGAACACCTCTCGGGTAAACTTTGGAGGATTGTCATTGATGTCGTTTACAAAGACATGAACTTTGAGAAGTGTGTCATCCCTTGGATCAAAGAAGGAAACAGGCTCAGGTTTGGAGAGACAGTCTTCTGTAGCCTTCACAAGAAGTGTATAATGGTCATCTACTTCTCGGTCCAGTTCTTTGACAGCCTGTTAAAGGAAATTGAATTATACTAATAAACATATACAAGTGAAGAGACAGAAAAATTCTCGGAGGTACATCATATATATATAATATATAAAGAATGATCTAAAATGCCACAAATATATGAAAAAAACACCTTAAAAATAAAGAGATTCAATTCAATTGTTTCTTCTGGAAACCACAACTACAAGCCTCACCATTATTTCATGGGAGAACCGATCCAGATTGAAGGTGTTGTATTCATCTCCCCCAACAATGAAGTAGCACACCTGGGCAGTGTTCTCTTCATCCACATCATCCAAGTCAACTGTGTCTACTAACTTGAAGCGTTCTGCTCTTGGTGACTTGTGTTCTGGAATTCCCATAAATTAAGCCACACTTTTCCCATCCCCAATTCCTCCTTGTTTCCACATTGCTTACATCTGTCTGCATGCAGCATCATCATGCTTAAAATATACATGGTGAAAGGTGGCAAAGGTATGGTAAATGAGTATATGTGTGAGAGGTATCGGTGAGGCCAATAATTTGAACAGGTAAGAAGGGAATGTTTGCACAGAAGTGGTTCAGCCATATGGCCACCACTAATTTTATGGTGCACTCACACAGAGATTTATAGATGAAACTGACATAGGCTTGTAATTACCATAACCACAGAAATGCCTTTTACCTGTGAAATTCATGACAACTTCATCTTGAACAAACTGTGGTTCATAGTCATTGACATTTCGAACATAGATGGCAAGATCAAGATCATTGGAAAGTGGTGTTGGTGTTCCCTGGTCATATGCCTCAACTCTTATCTGCAAAAGGAAATGGAAATTACAATACTGAATAACAATAAATGTCAAAATTACAATTCCTTGCTGCTGTACAAAACTACAACCATTTTTGTTGAATACCATAATTAAATTTGCTTTATGACTTAATAGTACTGTCATAAAATATTCACTATCACTACCACTATTCCCTATCTCTCTTGCTCAGAACCACATTCACTTAGAATAATCCAGAAGCAGTGAAGTGCATTACTTTGTTTTCCCTTCAATAACTACAAGCTCCTATGCCACTCCTGGGATTTGAAAAACTTGCTATCTTTCAGCATTATAATATTCAAGATAGCAATCATACACACAAAAACACACACAGAAGAGAGAGAGAGAGAGAGAGAGAGAGAGAGAGAGAGAGAGAGAGAGAGAGAGAGAGAGAGAGAGAGAGAGAGAGAGAGAGAGTTATACATGGACACTCATAATCAGACAGTTTGCAACTAAGCACTTCGAGAAGTAACTTGTACCATTGTCAATATTATTATACATTACACACATACTGCATTCTTTCCATATCCTACAGTGAATTATCAATAGACTGGATAATGGGTCAAAAGACTCACCTCATAGAGCTTCTGCCTTTCTCTGTCCAGAGGCTTTTGCAGCAGTATGGCTCCTGTTGTCTGGTCTATGGTAAAGGTCTGCCAGTTTCCCAGACCATCTTTTAGGATCCTGTAACGTACTGCTCCATTGATGCCAATGTCCTGATCCGTAGCTCTCACCTGTATCACCAGGCTCCCAACAGTAGCATTCTGTAACAAAAGTATTAAACTAAGTATCCCAAGACTTATCATTAACCCATACCAACCACAGTGTAAAACAATAAGTAAAATTATGGGTAAAACTGAATCAGTCTTATCTTATAGTTCAATAATTTATATTTTTGTTTCCCTTAGTAACTGATCTCTTATGCAAAACAAGTTAAAGGGAAGGTGAAGATTCTTCTGTCAAGACTATCTCACAAGATACACTCTAAGAGGAAAACAGAAGTTAAGAATAAAATATGTAGATTTTCCAAAGTCAAGATGCTGAGTATATTGTTGGTTAAAAATATTACTTTCACAGTAAAGAGGAGAAAAAATTATATCAAAACATGAAGAATATAAGTATCATTCTCATCCTTGAAAGGAATTAGAATTACACATATTGGTAGTAGTTCCTGATTTTAAAGAAAGCAAATCCTTTTGAGCCAAAACTTACAATGTGGCATATTTTGTGGATCTTAATCTAACTTCCTAAATAAAACCATGTGAAATTACATAAAAAAACTTAGTTTGTCAATATTATAAGGATGCACAAAAGATACAAAGGCAGCTCAGTCTACAAACCTCTGGCACTTTGATTGTAACATTTTCAGATGGAGAGACAAATTCTGGAGCATGGTCATTGAAGTCTAGTACACATATATTAACATGAGACAAGACGGAGTTTGGTGGGAATCCTCTGTCTTGTGCTTGTATCTGCAGTGAATAATTTCCATACTGGGCTACAAGAGGCTTGGCAGCATATATTTCAGCTGCTGTTTTTTCTATATTGCGTATCTCAAACAGACCTGAAATGTAAAACATGATGTAACGAGTGTTCCAGAGCACAATAAATGATGTACAAATAATTTAAACTTCATACAATTTGTTTAATATTATTTCAAGAATCAAAACTGTATTGTAGCCACAGTAGCATTTATAGCATGGAAAAGAAAAATATATAAACATGAAAAAAAGTGCAACCTGACATGACCTCTACTTCTGTTTGGGTTAACAAGGTTCCTGTAAATTCTATATCTGCCTTCATAATGTAACTGTCTCCTTATGCACACAACTTTGATATACACTATTGCCACATGATATTTCAAAAAAGGAATGTAGAAAACCTCACCTTTCTCATTTCCACCTTCAATGGAAAATAGGATCCTGCCATTGGGCGAATTTATGTCATCACCATCAGTGGCACGCACCACAGTGATGGTTTCCCGAGGCCGGTGAAACTCGGTGATCATGGTGCATTCTTCCCGTTCCTCAAACACAGGCACTTCATCATTGATGTCAGCAACTGTTACCCTGAAATTGCAGGAAGCAATCTATGTATATTACTCTAATCATAATACATATTCCACATAGATAAACAGACCATAATACCATAGGACTGGAAACAATTGTAATATCTTAAATTACTCTAAACATGATTTAGTTACAACAAATGCAACACAAAGAAAATAAAAAAAATCAACAAGTAACTGACTCACCCAAGCTGCATAAAGGCATTCCTAGATTCCCCTGTTGCATATCCAAACTGGTAGTTGTCCCAAGCCTCAATGAGGAGGTTGTAAGTGCTCCTCTCTTCCCGGTTCAAGGCAGAGGCCACGGTAATGACACCAGTGTCTGGATCAATCTATGAACAGAGTACAATATAAGGATCTGTCTATAACCACTCACTTCAATACTTCACTCACTTTCTCATTAGAATAAAGAATAATTGCATCCTAGATGTGCAAAATTCAGTCCAACCTCAAATTTTCCGTAAGATGATTTTCTGTCTAATAAGTAGGTAACAAGGCCATAATCATCTGAGTCGGGGTCAGTGGCAGTGACTGTTGTTACTGAAGTGCCTGGCGGAGCATCTTCTCTTATGGTCAGGTTGGACAATGGGTTGATAAAGGTAGGATTGTTGTCATTCTCATCTATAACCTGAAAGATGAGAAATTTGGAGGATAATTATTTGTTGTTCTTCAGGCTCTATGATTTAGCATGTCCTTAAATCTGTAAAAAAAAAGGTAAAAGGCATGTTCAGTGTCATGTAACCAAGAAAACAATTATCTAGTCATGAGAATTGTGATAATTGTCAACAATGGATGTACTACCTGATCTCTATGACAGGAATAACACACACTCACCTGAACCACAACATCAACAAAGCTTGACCGAGGAGGCACACCAGAGTCTGTGGCCTCCACAGAGAAGTTCAGCCATGCAAACTGTTCCCTGTCCACTCGATCCACAACAACAATCTCTCCGGTCTCTCTGTCAAGTTGGACAAGAGACAGCACTTCCTTGGGACCCTAATGAGGGATGAAATAAATCACAATAACTGATACTGTACTAAGTATAATACTTGTACAAGCATTAGCCAAGTAAAGTAGATTATATCATGTAATCTTTAATACTTAATTGTAGTCCTCAACATTACCTGCATAGAGTATGTAATAGTCCGGTTTTTATCAATGTCATCAGCCACTACAGATGCGACTGTTGTCCCTTTCTTGGAATTTTCAGCAAGACTTCTCCGGTAATATGGCTTCCGAAACTCTGGATCATTATCATTGGTGTCCTCTATAAGGATAGTAAGTGTGGCTGTGGCTGTTTGCTTCTCTGTAGAAGCCTCCAAGTCCTCACATATTAGTCCTAGGCGGATCATCTCTACTTGCTCTCGATCCAGAGGTATCACAGTGCGGATCACACCATCCACTTCATTCATTTCAAAAGCACTCATATAGTTGTATTCAGTTGGCTGAAATAATGAATAAAAAAGTTGGTCTGGGCAGAGCAAAACATTCCTATGTACTTGCATACCTTTACAGCAAATAATCAATAATGCAAATACATTCTGGATTGTGGCGTGGAAAATGTCCTCACCTTGACAATGGCCCCTTCCTCATTCCTGGCCTCTGAATTCTGGGGATCAAGTGAGTACCGGAGTCTGGGCTGAGCATCAAGGTCCACCGCCTCCACTCGGTGCACATAGAAGCCACTGTTGACATTCTCATATATCCTGGAAAAAAAGTTGCTTTTTAGTACAATGTATAAACTGATTGCTTGACTTAACAGATGGTGTTTTCCTGTGCAACACACAATGTAGTATATCTGTACCCACATCTGAAATATTTTGAAATCGTATCATATCCAAAAGAAAAACGTATAAAAAAGATAATTAATTTTGGCGATTTAACTATGTCTGATTTATAAAGCGACGCACTGTTCTATAATTTGATTTCTGAATCAAGCTAATGCTTTGAACTCAAGTATGGCTATAATGACTTATTCTTTGATCCCACTGCTTCTGCCAACGAAGCACTACTGGAGTCCCAGTGTTGGCACTGCACCAAAACTTCATATTTGCTGCCCCATTGTTAGTCATTCTTAAGGCTTGATTCACACTATCACTCCAGTTGCACTACACTCACAGTTCAGTCTAATATTGTTACATGCATTTCATTGCAGGCATTCACACTGGTGGTTTTGCTCCACTCCCAATGGATTGAATATGTTTTGACCGGAGCAAGAGTGGAGAGGGACTGGAGAGATAGTGTGAATCAAACTTAAATTGGCTTACGCTATTACCGTAGTACCGAATACTTCTTTGTGTATCCAGCCACAGCCAGGAATGTTTTCGTGTACCGCCAGACACTTGTTCTTCACCCCAAAACTGCTCTCGGTAAATCTATAGAACAGCAACTCCTTACATATTCTTTTCTATTACCCACCTTCCCCCCAACAAGCTTGGGGGCACGTGGGGAATCGGGGGTTTTGGTGGGGGAGCCAAGAGGTGAGATATGGCGACCCAAAAAAATCTAAGGACAAAAACCTAACCTAACATAACATAACCTAACTGTGGGGGCTGTGGCCCCCGGACCCCCCTACAACACTAACCTAACCCTAGCATAAACCTAACCTAATGTAACCTAACCTAGCCGAGGGGGCTGCGCCCTCCAGGAACCCCCCTCTGCAACACTAACCTAACCCTAACATAAACCTAACCTAACCTAGCCAGGGTGGTAAATGTTTACAATCACTGTACAGTGTAAATTCCTAAAATTTATCCCCCTTTCCCCCCAACAAGCTTGGGGGACTGTGGAGAATCGGGTTTTTTTTTGGGGGGGGGAGCAAATGAGGCTGATTTTGACCCCGAAAAAAATCTACGGGAAATTTTCAGAAAATCCCTGAAAATCAGGATTTCTCAAAAATTATCCCATAAATCCCTAGATGTAGCGACGTGTAAAATGGCCAGGGGGCTGCGCACCCCACCCCCCATGGTAATTAACAACCTAAAAAAACCTAGGTAAATCTATAGAACAGCAACTAATTACATATTCTTTTCTATTATACCCCTTCCTCCCAACAAGCTTGGGGGCACGTGGACAATCGGGGGTTTTTTGGGGGGAGGCAAAAGAGGCGAGATATGGCGATCTAAACAAATCTAAGGACAAAAACCTAATCTAATGTAACCTAACCTAACGGGGGGGGCGCCCCCCTGACCCCCTACAACACTAACCTAACCCTAACATAAACCTAACCTAGCCGAGGGGGCTGCGCCCCCCCCGGATGCCCCCTGTAACACTAACCTAACCCTAACATAAACCTAACCTAACCTAACCGGGGGGCTGCGCCCCCCGGACCCGCCCTTTACAACACTAACCTAACCCTAACATAAACCTAACGTAACCTAACCTAACCGAGGGTCTGCGCCGCCCGGACCCCCCTACAACACTAACCTAACCCTAACATAAACCTAACCTAACGTATCCTTGCTTTGGGGCAGCTTCCTTCCCCCCTACCTCTACAAATACCCCTCCTCACAATACCTTAACGAAATGATGAAGGGCCTGGCTGGTCCTCTTCTCGATTGTACACTGACTTCCATCGCAGGAGCGATGATTTCCCAGTAATCAAATTCGCATTTTATTACAGCGCCACAATTTCTGGTTAAAGTTGAGGTTGGCAGGTTTTCCGCAACGCTCGCAATTCTTGGCGTCAAGAATTAGTCTGTGTCGTACGCACACATCAAACAGGTCTCGTGCCTTCCCTGTGTACTTATGGAAAAAGTCGAGGAGGCCGAGGTCACAATCAGAGAACCGAGGAAGAGAAGCAGTGGAATCCATCATGACTGACAAACGACTACTGTGTTAGGGTGGAGGGCGGTGAGTCCACCTTCCAGTTCATTACATTAGTGACGTCATTTCCCGTCCCGGACGGCCCCTGCAACACTAACCTAACCTAGCGTAACCTAACCTAGCGTGACCTAACCTAGCAGCCTCCCCGGACGCCCGCCCTGCAACACTAACCTAACCTAACCTAGCGTATCCTTGCTTTGGGCCAGCTTTCCCTCCCTCACACCGGCTCTCTTACAGCGCCACACCTTCACATCCTACCTGTACCAATCGCCCTCCTCACAACACCTTAACGAAAGAGTGAAGGTCGTGGCAGGTCGTCTTCTCATTGTACACTGACAAGCACCACAGAAGCGATCATTTCCTTTTCAATTAGTCTCCTCACAACACCTTAACGAAAGAGTGAAGGTCGTGGCAGGTCGTCTTCTCCATTGTACACTGACAAGCACCACAGAAGCGATCATTTCCTTTACAATTACTCACTGGTGGTCATGGCTGAACTGCGCACCTGTCTCTGCGCACCTGTCTGTCCAGCTGTGCCTCGTTTACGAATACATATAGCAAATTCCCAATGGCGCAGCTGGTGGTGTCATTGAACAAAGGACTATAGACACAGGCCCCAGATAAATACAATAGACAATAGCCGTGTTTATTATTTTGGACTTAAGACTCCGAGTGACGTCTCTAATTGGAGTGGGACCTAACCGTGTGACCCCCAAACAGGACCACAAGGCACGTGTTCTGCATTAATTACTAGTTATTGTGTTATTAATGCACGTATCAGAGAGAACGTGCTGTTTTAAAGATTTACGGACTGGGCCACGGATATCACGCCACTGTCGGCATCCATCACGAACTTGTCCTGGGCGCCGTGCTGGATTCGAAACACTACCTTGCTGTTCACCTCCGACCCGTCCAGGTCCTCGGCGAATACCTGAAGAGACACGAAGTTGCAGGGTTAGTTGGGTTAACTTGTACTAAGAGTCCTGCCTAAACCTAGTGGATAAAAAATAGATATTCGCAGTAATATAAGATTAGTTTGTTGTTCTCGCATCGTATTTCTTAATATTTGCAGTGTTACCAATGGTTTACTAATGAAAGTTCTTTGAAATAACATAAAAAGACGAAAATCAATAAATTCATAAACGTTTTTTTTCGTAATACATGATAATAATGATGATGATGATGATAATAATAATAATAATAATAATAATAATAATAATAATAATAATAATAATAATATTCGGAAGAAGAGAAAAAAAACAAATAAGTGAACTAAATGGAAACTTGGGTATTTTGTATGACACTGCAGTCTGGACTTATGACCGACCTATGGCTGGGCTAGTGCAACAGAACCTGATACAACTGGGTAAATTTCAAGACAGCTAAAGAAGAATTACGAGGGGAAATCCTGTCATGGAATAGAGGACAATGTACTAAGACAACACCCATGTGTTCGGATGTCCGTGCTGGTGCGTCAACTTTGGAGAAATGGTGGGCGTGAAGCTTACGCGACACACACACACACACACACACACACACACACACACACACACGAAGCGACACACACACACACACACACACACACACACAAAGAAACAAGAGTAAAAACAAAATGAGTCAAGAAAAACTCGAAAATCTACTAAAAACAAGATACAAAATCACACACACACACACACACACACACACACATACATAAGGAAAACTCATATTCGAAGGCACTGGTAAAATAGAAGCTTTTCACGATTAATGTTAAGTGGTGTATCAAACGCAACATGATGCAATCTCCGGGAGTTTGACATATTTACGATAACTTATGAGGAAAAGATTCTTGAAATATACTGTTCGATGAAAGAGGTATGTTGGAACCTCTGATGTAAAACAATTGCCATTCGTCCAGTGAAGCCGGTAGATGGCATTATCCTATATCCAGTAGATCCCGGGAAATGACGTTCACTCCTTGGGGACTAAGGCATGATGAGTTCTGGGAAGCACCGAGTCCAACACGTAATTTCTCATCCTGAACTTGGTCCCTCTTCTGTTCTGAAAGTTACACTATCTTGCTGTGTGTGTGTGTGTGTGTGTGTGTGTGTGTGTGTGTGTGTGTGTGTGTGTGTGTGAGAGAGAGAGAGAGAGAGAGAGAGAGAGAGAGAGAGAGAGAGAGAGAGAGAGAGAGAGAGAGAGAGTAGGGTAGAGATCGTCAAACTGCATTATTACTTAGTCCTAATGACCTATCTTAGACTTTGATAGGGCATCAACTCTACAGTCACAATGAAAATTACGCACTTCCCTTTGAAGCATTCATAGTTGCGGTGCAAATTTTGAGAATCACTGGTGCAGGGTATCAGTAATTAATAAAGTTCTAAATCACCGCAAATCTATCATTTCTACAGAATATATATATATATATATATATATATATATATATATATATATATATATATATATATATATATATATATATATATTAAGGAGTTTATTAATAATCTGATCAAGTTTTTTCTCTCTCTCTCTCTCTCTCTCTCTCTCTCTCTCTCTCTCTCTCTCTCTCTCTCTCTCTCTCTCTCTCTCTCTCTCTCATAATGTTAGATTAAGAAGGTCAGTCACAAAAGAAGGAGTGGGTATTGATAAAAACATGTTTAGATTATTACCTGAAGAAAGGAGAGGGCGACTTCCGTAAGAGTGCGATCGTTGTGAGTTCTAGCACGAGAAACGGGAAGATAAGCGTCTCTTGTATGTGACAGAAAGTGACCACCTTTAAGAGTACTAGTACACTGGGTACAATATTAAGGTAGCGGCTGAGGAAGTGCAACACACTGGGTATTTTCAGCGAAATGCATTAGACCGACAAAATTAACTTCAATGGTAAAGCTGCCCATTCACAACAGGACTTTTCACTCCTCTCTCTTGCTCTTACGTTCACATACACCAAGCAATCATTAGTATTTGCACACGTTACACTTGACAGTTATAATCACAATCGCAAATCTACGGAGATATATTGACTAGTGTGTTAGGAAGACTTTGCTTTAGATCTTGTAGGGCAGATGGGGAGAGGCGGCTTTTCTCTAACAGCACTTCCGTGTACCAGTCATTAAGTTTCGCGGTGATTTCTTTCACCCAGCTGAGATTTTCATCTTTCACGCCTTTCATCCTTAGCCAAAGATTCCTCCCTTTGAAGTTAAGTGGGTCAATATTTGACACAGGCGTGGAGCTGGAGAGATCCAGGCGGAGGTAGAGGTAACGCAGACTACGTCCAATGAGGGCAATGCTGTACGTGAGCGAAGCCAGAGCCTCATAGGAGGACACTCTAACATTAAGCTCAGTCAGTTGGTGGAAATGACGAAGTGCAAGGGCGCCCTCTACGCCCAGGTGGCCCCAGAACTCCTGCAGAGTGCCAGCAGGTTGTAAAGGCCCAATTAAAGAATCAGAGGTTCCTGGATCACCCCAAGAGTAGAACTGTGACTCCTGACGAAGGTGAACAAACGTGGAGGAACAGGTGGAGAGAGCACGGATGACACACTCTGAGTTATGGTACGATTTTCCTTCCTGAGAAATAATAACAGTTTGCGGACGGTATGCTTCTTTCTTCAGCATGTTAGCCAAGGCGCAATTGGTCTCCTGTGAGTGATGAGCGACAGTCCAGCAGCCGTAACCTGCCAGAGCGCACGATACTGCAGCACACATGGTGGGGAGAAAATCACATTCCCCAAGTAGAGTGTGCCATGCCATCATGTCTCTCTTGTCACTCAAGGAATTGAAGAAGAGAGCAGCTATTTCCTTTGCATCCTCAAGTTTGTGTTTATTAAACACAAGCGCACCTGCAGCGTGTGGAAGAACCTCCTTATACCTTTTGATCTCTGGAACACAATATTTTTCCAGGTTCTCGCGGCGTCGAAGTATAGACGATCCTTTCTGAAGGAGTCGCTGCTGTGTCAGGAAGAATCCACACATAATCTCACTGATCCATGGGTGTAGAAAACTTAGTCGCTGTCTTCCATCAGCGGATTCCTTCACTGTAATCAATGAGCTGAAGGAAGATGTCTCCACAGGGTTTGTTAGGAACATGTTTTTAGACTCTAGTAAGAACTGGTCGTCGTGCGGCCACCCAGGTCCACTTACTAACTCCCACGCGACCTCACACAATTGCTTTCTGCACTGTTCCGCTCTGATCATCACAGCCCCTTTGTCATCCCTTCCCGACACCTTTAAGGCCTCTCTCAGCATGCTCTCTGCCACTACGATCACCTGTGAGACAAGGCGAGACACGGAGGTACCCTGCAGGGCGTGGTAAGGGTTTATGCGCCAGAGGTACAAAAGATACATCATGGGGAGAGGGTACAACACTTCGTCTGTTGTCTTCATGGAATTCACGAACCGAGAGAAATGTTTCACCATACTATTGACCACAGAATAATCTTGCTCAACAAGTGACAAGAGACTTGATGAATACTCTTGAATGGCACTGAATGTCATGGGGCACATCTTCACTCGCTGACAATCTATATTGTGGCGTCTGGCGGCCCCTGCGATAGCGTCCTCGCCGTCCGGACGTGTGGTTATCATTATTTGGTTCCTCCCCAGATGGCCAAGCACATCATCCAGTGTCTTTGTGAGTTGGGGCACAGCGGCGTCTACGTCCAGCAAGTAGAGCACAGACATAGTGTTGAAGGCTTCGTACACTTCTTCATCCAGGAAGTCCATGAGGGTGAGGCAGAAAATGTGTTCCCGCAGGTACTGGACCCACGAGCCAGAAGACACAATGTTGCCCACTGTGCCATATACCACCAGGTCAAATTCATGAATGTTAGATTTTATAGCTTCCGTATTAGACTCCCACTGCTGAAGGAGGTAATGAGCCATGCAGGTTTTACCACTTCCCTTAGGCCCTGACAAGATGACGATGGGCGGCTGTCGTTGTCTTTCCATCCCTAATAAATCCGTGATGTGAAAGCTGTCCCTCATGTCAGCAAGCCGGACACGTGAATACACGTTTTTCAGTGGCATTGTTGCATACATTCGCCTCATCACCCACTCCCCCAAATCAGTAATTCTAGCTCGCGATGCAAATTTCTTTGCCTCTTGTCTTGAACTGTATAGCAGCTGTCCAGGTCCCTCCTGTAGCTGCTGCACACCTCGACGGCCCTCGCACTCAGCTGCCTCAACCAACTCATCCTCTATCAAGGCTTTGAGATCATGATTAATTCGAGCCATAATTGACTTTTCATCACTTCGAAGATCCTCTAAGTTTCGACGAAGTTTTCTGACATCTTTAGACAGCATTCTTGTCTGGGCTCGCCTAAAACTCAGAACTTCTTCTTTGCTCATGGCTCCTTCCTCAGCGGAGACATTTGAGTTCAGTCTTTCTCTCATTTCCCTTTTGGTAAGTATGACAGACTGATGAGATTTTCTTACCATCATTTTCAACTTTTTATCAAACGATCTGAAGCTGTTATGTCTCTTTTCGATCACAGCAACTTCTCTCATAACACTCACTAACAAACTGTCGCTGTAGTAGTCATCATCGTAGTCATCTTTCCGCTCTATCATTGCTTCCCGTCCCTCAAACTCTGATAAAGACAAGTTGCCAGACTCCATCCGGTCGACTATACCGTCGTTGATGTTTGTGATGCCCTTAGCAAGAGAATGGCACGACTCTTGACTTCCACAGGTGACAGCAGCATTATGTGGATCGTCTGCCTCTTGGCTCCAAGACCGAGAGTAAGCTTGAAGAGCTCGAGAATTCTTTACCTGGGCTTCTTTCAGTTCTTTCTGCACAACTTCAAGTTCTTCACGAGTCTTTTCGACCCATATGAGGTGGTTATTGTACTCCACTTGGGCGCGTCTCAGTCGTTGTTTGGACGCCCGCAATTTCTCTGAAACCTCTGCAATGAACTTCTCAGTTACGCCACTGCAATTATTGACAACTGTAGCAATTACTTTTGAAATTATGACACTCATGTTTTGGAGTCTAAATTTAAGCTGAATGTCATCAAAAACAAGATCTTGGTAGCAGACAGTGTAGACGAGGTGCTGGAGCTGGTTAACTAGATGGTGGATATTCGGTGACACCTCTGGGAAAACTCTTGTTAGTAGAATGACCAGCACTGACAAAGGCATCTGGGTAGGATCTGGCTCAGCATTTAGGAAAGAGCTCTCCTGTCCGCTCTTGTGGAAGAAAAATGTAGATTTCAGTTTATACTTCGCTTCTCGAATTACATTAATTATATTATCATCATCGTCTTTCAAAGATTTATCATCTTCATGCACTGATAATGTTTTTCTAGTTGGTGATGGAGAAGGTGGAGGTGATGGTGGCAGTGGTGATGGTGGAGGTGGTAGTGGCTGTACTGTATGGTTGATTCTTTTCCGTCCTGATGAGATTTTGGATTGCTGGGCATTTTTTACAGAGGCTTTGGGCAGCAACAGTCGTCTTGCCACGCCCCATAAGTGGCTGGCACCTGCAGTCTTTGGTGTCCCTGCGTTTGCATTCTGCGATATCTGTATATCATGATTCACAACAGCGTCGCCGCCACAGAAATCCTCGGAGGTCATATCATCTGTCATATGCATTCCTTCACGGATGTAAAAGGTGGAGGCACATCCTCTGCTGTTTTTTTCTTCGGCGAGGGAAAACTTCCTTCGTGGGATAGGTGTGAGTTTTATATCCCGCTTGGTACTCACCGTCTCACTTCGCCTTCTCCGCAAACTATTCCTGATCACACGAGAGAATGACTGACGCGGTAAGGGGGGAGAATGTGGTTCACAACTAAAACACTTAATCTTGTTATTCGAAGCTTTTTGATCTTCATTCACGCCGCTGGAGAAAGTTGTACAATTCCTTGCTGAATCTTGCCTAGGTGCAGTTTTAGGCGGGCTTAGAATGTCAAGTTGTTGTTCCTTCTTCATCCCAAGACAATCCACACAAAACTCCTGTAGCGTGTCGTAATTCTTACCACGGCCCCAGGCTGTGTACAGTAAATAAAACGCATCTTCGAGACACTCTCTACTGTACTTCATAAAAGCCAGATAATACTTCACACGGTTAATGTCACTTTTACAGTTCTTTTCTGACTTATCCATTAGTGTGTGTGAGGCGCGCATCGTGACAACTGAAACATAAGCAGTGGAAATGCGGCGTGTGGACAGGCTTGAATGGGGCGCGGTGCGAGCACTCTCAACAGTCAACCAAAACTGTGCATACGCTCGTGTAACTCGCCGGAAACCACACGGGATACTGGTGCCACACAATGTTTTGAAACAATATGAAGTCATTCTGATGAAATATTAACTGGAATTTCCAAACAAAGAAGAGCTGGGAAGTCTGTTTCGAATGACGTCTCTGATTGGATCTTTACTTGTGTGCTTGCTGTGCCTCGTTGTCGTCCCAGCAATGAAATAAATCGTGCAAATAATACAAGACAATTGTTGACACAAATAAGCCTGCTCTCCGTTTAGTGCTCCTATAATACACTAGGACAGTCTTTTTCTACCTGGATCATCGGAGCGTCTCACAGTCACACGCATTAAAGACTGAAGTCAACGAAATAAAAGAAAAAAAAAAATAATAAAAAAATAAAATAATAATAATAATAATAATAATAATAATAATAATAATAATAATAATGATAATAACATCACGAGTAAAATCTGGGTAACTTTTATCATTTTCAGGAAATATATTCGTGAATACTCTAGGAATTACATAAACACATACTCAATTTCTTCTTTTCTCTGTCTCAGGATCACCACCATCACCTATTATCAAAAAAATATGGTGCGTGGTGCAAAGAATGTAAACAGGACGCCTTCATGGGAATACACTATTATAAATCAATACGTTTTGTTTTCCTTAATTTGTATTTCCTGTGTGTTTGTTTGTGTGTGTGTGTGTGTGTGTGTGTGTGTGTGTGTGTGTGTGTGTGTGTGTGTGTGTGTGTGTGTGTGTGTGTGTGTGTGAGAGAGAGAGAGAGAGAGAGAGAGAGAGAGAGAGAGAGAGAGAGAGAGAGAGAGAGAGAGAGAGAGAGAGAGAGAGAGAGAGAGAGAGAGAGAGAGAGAGAGAGAGAGAGAGAGAGAGAGAGAGAGAGAGAGAGAGAGAGAGAGATAATGGTGTAAAAGCGATGAAGTGTCCGACAAACACACACACAAAAACAAAAAGTAAATAAAATAAATTAATAAATAAATACTATAGGAATAAATGAAAAAGTGAATGAAATAATATTTAAATAAAGATTAATACGAAGACATATTTGCAAATAAACAAGAATGAAGAAAGGAAGGAACTCAAGCGTGTACTACCTCTGTCATACATGGCAAGGAGTCAGGGATGGAGGGAAATTACTTGTAAGAGGAGGCGGCCCTGCTTGTGAGGAACCTTGGGTGGTGATGTTCTTTACTCAGCATTTGCTCGCCTACAGTACAGCACAATAGCGGCGTTGAGCGATATGGCGGTGTAGAAATTTGTGCGTAGGAGATTGAAGCCTCTCTTATCAGTATCGTTGTCTTAATCACTTACGAGGCGGCTTGTAGATTACTAATCGGCTCGTAATCAGTGTTCGTATCTCTAGCGGCGATTTCTTTAAAGTTGGTGCCTCTGGTATCATTGTTCCAATCAGTTTTATATGTATGTACAATGCAGGCGTGGGTGCGATGATGACGGAGGGCATGACTCCTAATAGGATATATGCACAACCGTCGGATGAAGTTTGCGTTTTAGATACTGTTGTTGGTCTACAGAGACGTTAGAGTTCTTCAGATATATTTCTTTTTTACAACACTCGAGTTTCTTGGCAATCTCCGCTGCCCACTTGTGGTTCATGTCCTTAATGTTATAGAGATACAGGTAACTTTTGGCGAGGCGAGGAACCACAGTTATCTGAGGTATCATTCCTACCGGTGTGGTTTCATCTATTTTCAGGTGTAAGTGGAGCTCACGCAGTGACATGAGTTTTTTCGCACTTTCACTAAACTTTTTGATCGCCGCCACAGAGTTGAGCTGAACGTCCACGGTATGGATGCGAGTCATGCGACCCAGAGCTGCAGCGCCTGTCTCCTTGATTCCACCCTTGAATTCAATGACATTTCCTGCATCTCGAAGCGCGTCAAGCAAGGAGTCTCGACACGTTGATTCCTGGAAACCTTTCAATATTCTCACATTAATCGATGACTGATGATTCAACATGCAGATCACTTCCGTTGGTGCCTTGGTTTCTATGATCACCTCGTGGGGACGGTACACGCGATGGGTCACTAACTCCACCACGGCGTCCACTTCTCGAGGCTTTGCATAAGGCAGCCTCCAGGAAGCTTTACGGGATTCCATCACAATTTTCATCACAGCATTTTTCAGTGTCATCACCCAACCTCCCTCGCGCAGGAGTGACACCCAAGCCGGAAAGTCGTCATCAGCCACGCCCACAACCTTGTACAGTCTCACAATGGCATTCCCGGGGATGGTCTTATTTTTCTTGCAATAAAGGAAGCCAGTTAGGAGTCGAGTTATAGTGACGTACTTATTTCCTTTACTACAAGTGCTATCAGTCCGCCTCCAGTGGCGAATGATCTTTCCTCTCCACCAAATGTCTGTGTTTATTTTTTGTGTGTCCCATGCGCAGAGGACTTCCGCCAAAAAAGGATGGAGGAAGTGCCATGTTTTGTGTGGTAGCGTTGGACGGTCTTTGAAGTATCCCAACAATGGATAAAGACTACAGAACCTAATTAAGTTTTTTTCCCTTGATATTGCAACAAAAGATGTGCTGGTGAACATTTCCGTTGCACAATATGCTAACTTTTCTATCATTTCCTTTCCTCTTTCTTTCTTCACCTTTTCTCCTGGAGAACAAGAACTTTGTTGGGCTTTTTCACTTATTTGTTCGCAGACAAAAAGAACTTTAACAAAGAGTTTTGAGATAGTGGTCACATTGGTTAAGTGCTTCGGATCCCAGAGCCACAGCCATAATAAGTAAGCCAGTGGCAGAGGGTAAAAAAGGTCCTTTCTCTCTTCCGATCCTAATTTTTGCAAAAACTTTCCTATGGCCGTACTGGGATCGTCTTGGAGTTCACAATCCATGACATTGGGAACAGGTCTCGTTCTATGCAGAGATGTGGGTTCACCTTTACTAGCATTCAATTCTTCCAAATAGTTAAGGCATAAATCCTTGCGCTGACTGTCTCCTAGAGGCTGCAAATATATCTCCTCAACTTGGAATTTTGCCGTGGCAGACAGAACGTTTTTCCTCGCCTCGGGGCGGGCGGTGATGATGGCTACGTTCTGGCCCAGGTGACATATGACCTCATTCACTGCCGAGGTGAATTCAGGTTTAAATCCCGCTGAAGCATCCATCAGGAAGCAAACTCTGCATTGACACAGGAATTTAATCACATCAGCCTGAGGGACAAGAGAGAAGACTTTGGGGTGCATTATATTTTTAAGATGATAACTGAACGACTCGTGATGTACGTTTTCTTCACTCAGTAAGACAAGAAGCTGCAGTTTCCCTTTGAATCCAGGCTTTAAGCGCTCACAACACCATTCTTCTTGCAGATGGTGACAAAGCCAAGTCTTCCCAGAACCCGCCGGGCCATACACGATCACTACTCGAGGCTTCTGTTTATCCCACTCCAAGAGATTCTGTGGCTTGAGCTCCCAACCCGTGGTAAGCTCCATCAAATTCCAAGCACTTTTATTAATTTTCCGAGGTTCGTAGATTTGCATTAAGAGCCACCTGTGCACGTCGACTAGGGTAGCACCGCAAGCAGCTTTGTAAGAGGAACACTCACTTCTGCCAAGTGCTTCAAGTCGACCCTCAAAATTGTTTCGTGATTTCTGCAACTCATTTCGCCAATTATGCATTACATGAGGATAAATGTTTCCTAAAGTAGTCTCGAATTCACCTCGGATATCAAGTAAAAAACTCCTCTGTATATTTTTCAAATATACATGCTGTATATTCAAAAGCGGTTTAACCATTTTCTTCTGGTTATCAATGCAAGAACTCATTTCCCTGAGCAAGTAATCAAAGTCTGGAGGAGCATTTTCAGAGACAAGCAGTTCACTCGTGAAATTCTGATTCCAGTTTTCTCTAATACACACCATAAGAACGCCTATTCTTAGGGAGGAAATACATAAATCTTCTTTTAAATCTATGATTTCCTTAAACAATGAAATGGCTTTTTTCTTTGGCTTCAGAAGAGATCGCATCTTCTTCTCCAGTATCTTGTTGCAGGCTTTCCCCACAGCATCAGCCAGATCCCTCTCCTGGTGGAACAAGTTTTTTATAAGCTCATGGAGACGTTCCATGTCCAGAATGACAGGAGGGTTGTAGATGGCGTTCTGCAGCAACAGAATCTGGGCATCAATTTTTTGAGTTACATTTCTGGGCACTTCCTTCCACACCTTAGTTAAAAGTGCGTATTCTGTGTTAGCTTTACTGTCCTTTAAATATACAATTTTTCCAAGATTTAACACACTTTCTGTCTCTGATTGGTTCCATCCAAGCTCTTCTTGACAGTAACTCTGTAGTGATGTGAATCCGAAGGCCTTGAAAGTATCCCGGACCATTGATCCAAGTTGCTCCAGTAGTGTCTTCGTTGACAAGTCTACCGCCTTAAAATACCTAACTCTGAACTCTTCCTGTTCACTTGAGTACGCTACGCCCTCCGCCATCGTTCCTGCTAGAAAGGATGATCCACATCTATCAGTTTTCGAGACATGGACGTGTCAAGAAGGCTACTGTCCCTTGCGGAAATGTAGGCGAGATCCAGATGTCACGCGAGTTAGTAACATACTGCTCTCACAACTTAAGTTATGTACCTATATCCGGCAGAGATACCGCTTATCACTTCAGCACTGCACGTGATAAAGATAACGACGATATCTGTTTCAGAAGCCAGAGCCGTAGCGAAGAAGACCATGCTAAAACGTTTGTCTTATCCTCTCGACCATAGTTGCAGGGCCTTGACACACATGTAGCTACCATGCCTCCGTGTCTTGCTTCAGCATGAGTTACCCCGTTACTCCCTACAAGCTCCTCGATAAGAGAAAGACGCCTGGATAATGTGTAGCATAAACGCCTTTGTGATTTGTGATTTTGTATTGCACACACACACACACACACACACACACACACACACACACACACACACACACAAACCAGAGGACCGGGGTTCGATTCCCCGGCCGGGTGGAGATATTTGGGTGTGTCTCCTTTCACGTGTAGCCCCTGTTCACCTAGCAGTGAGTAGGTACGGGATGTAAATCGAGGAGTTGTGACCTTGTTGTCCCGGTGTGTGGTGTGTGCCTGGTCTCAGGCCTATCCGAAAATCGGAAATAATGAGCTCTGAGCTCGTTCCGTAGGGTAACGTCTGGCTGTCTCGTCAGAGACTGCAGCAGATCAACAGTGAAGTGAAACACACACACACACCAAGTCGACTCTGCATATGGACTTCGAAATAATTTAGTTATGAATCCCGCATTTTTGTATGTACTACAATAACAACATAATACACGTCATATGACATTAGCTCCTGGTCACAATCTATCCTTGTCATTTAACTTCAACAGCCAATTCACAGTAAGCTTATAGTTACACAATGCTATGGTGGTAGTTGCTGTCGTTTCCTGTGGTTAGTTAGGGGAAAGACCGACAGAGAAAATCGATTATTGCGAAATGGAAAGGTGAAAGGTCGGCGTGGGAAAGATCTACAGAGAGGTGACAATCTAAACACGCCATCAGGGTTAGAGTGAAAAAATCTGCATGTGCTAGAAGAAAACAGTGAGTGTTTTAAGAATTTAGGTAAAAGGCGATACACTGCTTATATTTTTCAAATGTACTAGATTGGTTGCGATAAATTACATTAAGAATCTGGATGCGGATTTAAAGTAATTGAAATTAAAATGTGTACGTGAATATAAAGGCAAATAAATGCACGAAGATATGTGTGAATAAAAGAGAAAAAAAGTAATAATAATAATAATGATAATAATGATAGTAATAATAACTGTATGCTACCATCTTTATAATCAATATCACAACTGTCATCATTCATTCCATTTATTCGTATAAACGTTTAAGCTATCTAGATTTTCCTTATCATGATTACACACACACACACACACACACACACACACACACACACACACACACACACAGGGTTCGCGAGAGAGGGAGGGATAGCCACAGCTGGTGTCCTTGGTTGGGCTCCACTGTATGTGGTATATTGTGGCTGGAGGGAGGGAAGCTCAAGCTGTCAGGCAGAAGCGATAATACGGCGGCAGAGGAAGAGGGAGAGAGAGAGGAGGAACCACACAGCATTGTCACCACGCTTTTAAAATTGTGTGTGTGTGTGTGTGTGTGTGTGTGTGTGTGTGTGTGTGTGTGTGTGTGTGTGTGTGTGTGTGTGTGTGTGTGTGCAATCAAAATCATTGCTGTTGCTAGTGTTAGAAGTAGTAGAACTAGTGGTGGTGGTAGAAGTAGAAACAAAATTACATTACAAGTAGAAGTAAAAGCATTAGTATCAGTAGCAAGGGTGGTGGTAGTGATTGCGAGAGGAAAGAATCATGAAGGATCAAGGTGGAGAGGGAGTGGAATATGAATGACAAGGGCGAGCGTGGGTGGTGGCGAAAGTGGCGAGGATATTGAAGGAGCCTGTTATCTTGATAGCACATAGATAACAAGATAGGCGGGGATCTGTTCTCACTCGCCCTTCCTCACGTCTGTCACTATCACTTTCACTCACCCTCACACACCCTCCCTTGTCCTGCTCACCGCTTGTTAGTGATTACAGTTCCCTATGCCTGTCTTGTCCTTTCGCTCATGGTAGCATTCGTGATATCACCGCATTAGCTTTCATATCTTGGCCTCTGCTTCCATGCGACCACCTCAAAGACTCCTCCATAAGTGAATATCAACTATATATACCAAAAATCTGAGACTCGCCTAACCTGGAATCTCCTTGCATTACCTTGAATAACTCAATCTAATCTAACCAGCGGGCATAACCTATTCTATCCTAATCTGAGCTGACCTGATCTAGCCTAGCCTTGCCTTCCATTGCCTTATCCAACCTAACCTGACCTAACGTGACGTGACATAACCTATCATAGTCTGATCTAACATTACCTAATCTGACCTTGACCTGCCTTGCCTTATCCAACAAATCATAGAGGAAATTTGTTTGGTTAAGAGAAAAAATTTTAGCGTGAAATATTCATGGTGATAAATTTACTAGGGGAAGACCATGCAACACGCTTACGTAAGTCTATAAACTATCACGTTCGAATAATGACGAAGCCGATTAAGTTATCACGCTCACTTCCACTGTGTTGAGTCTTTTCCCTCCACCTTAAGGCCTCTGTTCAGCTGGGAATTTGTCAGGCTTTGATGAGAGGATCGCAAGCAGATCACAGAGGGCTTCAGAGTGTGGGGGAAATGATAAACATGGTGAAACTGTTTTCCTCACAAGTATTAGGAGAAACTCGAGCATTGGAGGGCTTCGGATACACTTAGTTGACCCCTTCAGTACCAGGACACGTTTTAATTTTCATTCTACTTACTATTTGGTGATTTTATACAGCTTCAGATACTTATGTAAGGGATTACAATAGTGAAGACTTTGTCCATTTATCTTCTGACCTTCATAGACCGTTTCTAATGTACATAAAATTGTCTAATAATACTGAAAACTCGTGGTAAAAAATACGCCCTAGTACTGAAAGGGTTAAGCAACAACTGCAGTAAAGATGAACCCTCCGAGCGACCACGAGTGCAAAAAGGCAGTGACAGGGTGCACATACAAACTTATCATCTGATTTACTCTTTGTTCTGTACACACGAGGAGAAGAAAGAACACCACTATTACCACTCCACAAAGAATCCAAGTCTTCGTATGGCCAAAGATAAGACGAGAGAAAAAAAAGATAGATGAGATACGAGAGAGAGAGAGAGAGAGAGAGAGAGAGAGAGAGAGAGAGAGAGAGAGAGAGAGAGAGAGAGAGAGAGAGAGAGAGAGAGAGAGAGAGAGAGAGAGAGAGAAACATTCCAGCTGGTGTATGATGACCCTTCCCAAGCCCGTCAAAAAGTCGAAATTCAACAGCACAAACAAAAATAAGAAGAAAAAATAAACAATTAAACAAGAATAACACAAAACAATCATAAAAACAATAAAGAAAAAATACAATAAAACAACACACAAAATGGAAACTACAAGGCCAATTTCACTACTTTTCTTTCACTAGTATCTTAATTTAGATCTGCATTCAGAAACGCCTAGCTCTCTCACCACGGCTATTTTTCCAAGGCCACAGAGATTATTAGCGGGCTTTTCAAGTGTTTCTCTGGTTAATAGGATGGAAACCTTGTCACTCTGTCTCTAGAACCGTAAAATCACCTTAAAAATTCGTGTAAATTTAGATAAAGCCATGAAATAGTGGAGGTACAGCACAGAAGTGTTTGAGAATACATGACTTACCTGGGTGACGGAGGTGCCGGGGGGTGTGTCCTCCGGGATCATCTTAGGGTACAGGGACCTATCGAACTGCGGGGCGTGGTCGTTCTCGTCCACCACAAACACCACCACGACCGCCTCGCTGCTCAGGGGCGGCTCACCGAGATCATACGCCTGAGGGAGACAGGACCATGATAATCAGTTAACTATTATTAGAAGCATACTGTCGACGCCACCTACTTGTAAGGCATTGTTTCTATCATGTCTATGTTGGAGCTCCTAAATGTCAGTCAGTCAGTCAGTCAGTCAGTCAGTCAGTCAGTCAGTCAGTCAGTCAGTCAGTCAGTCAGTCAGTCAATCAGCCAGTCAGTCAATCAGGTAGGTCGATACACTTCTATATCCATAAATATCTCACAATCAATCAATTAATCACACCACCCGACACTGTTATGCCCATGAATGTCTCGGTAAAGGAATAAAAAAAGTGAGAAAAGAATCCTTCCCCACCTTGACGGTCAGATTAAAGGACCTCAAGTCTCCCTCCTGCGGGATGGCTTCGAAGTCCAGCGGGGAGACAGGTGTGATGCGGCCAGTCTGAGCGTCGATGGTAAAGTTCCTGCCAGGGTCACCGGCGATCAGGACGTAGCGCACCTCATGGTTCCTGGTACCTGTGAGTGCAAAGGAAGGTGTCTAGGGGTGGTGGTAATAACTTGGGACTATAAGTCATTTAATTCATGACAGCATGCAGATGGGCGTCCTTGTCCTGCGAGTGAACAGTGAAATTGAAACACCTGTGAATCACTCCTTTAGAGACAACACTACTCGTAACAGAGAGGGCGAAGGAAAGCTACGACCTAAAGCATCACCGCCATCACCACCCACCGTTGAGGTCGTTGTCCCTGGCAGTAACAATGAGCGGCTCTGGAAAATTGGCGGCGTTCTCGTGGATGCGGGCCTCGTAGCGGGGCTGCAGGAACACCGGGGGATGGTCGTTCACATCTTCCACCACCACCTTCACCACCACCGTGTTCCTGAGGCGCGAGGTGGTTTCATTACGGTGTTACGCGTTACTCCACCACATACAATTATAACTTGGTAAAGGTGGGGATAAGTTACCTAGCTTTCTCCGGTTATATGTAGACAGAAATTAGCTAAGTTACCTAGGTTTCTATGTTTATAAGTAGACAGAATTGTGTTTAAGTTAGCTAGGTTTCTCGGGTTAAAAGTAGATAGAATTGTGTTACTTTACCTAGGTTTTTTTTTATCTTAACAATGTAAAGATATGAATGTACATCTTTCTTGGCTGGAGGTACAGGTTCACTCCCTCTGATACACTCACAGCTATACAAAACATATGTAAACCCAACCAGTATGTTATATCATCACCTGAATCAACACAATAACAGCTATAGCTTCCCGATGATCCCACACTAAAACAAACGAAGTGTACAAATGAAACACCCTTATGAAGCAGAACTCACCTGTTGCCATTGCCCATGTCGTCCCTGGCCTCCGCGGTGAGGTAGTGCACAGCCATACTCTCCCTGTCCAGCGCCCCGGACTCCCTCAGGGTGATGAAGCCTGTTTCGGGGTCCATCTCCAGCCTGCGCGACGGGACAAGGAAGGACGTAAAGGTTGGAGAGTAATGAAGATCTAGTGTGCGCGTTATCAAGATTAGGAAGCTGTGTGTGTGTGTGTGTGTGTGTGTGTGTGTGTGTGTGTGTGTGTGTGTGTGTGTGTGTGTGTGTGTGTGTGTGTGTGTGTGTGTGTGTGTGTGTCGATACAATTATAACAACTAACTGGTAATAATCAACGGTATTAATTCTTCACTCCTCATTAAACATTTCCCATCATTGTCACAGATACCTGAAGACTTTGTGCGTATGTGCAACCGTTCAGACCAAGCGCGTATCAACATTATCTTAATTAACCAAACACGTGACTCACTTGTCGGCCAGAGCGCCTCGCAAGTCGGTGTATCTTATGCCCTCAGTACCAAATTTGTCGCTGTCTGGGTCACGCGCTTGAATCCTGGCCACTGTTGTCCCCACCTGAGCGTCCTCGGGGATGAACACCTGTTGGTACATCCATACAGAACAGGTGAGAGCTGACATATCAATAAAAAAAATGAAAAGGAGAAGTTGAAATTAATTGTGAAAAAAAATATATAATTCAATTCCTTATTCATTTTGAACAACTAATGTTAAGTCCAGAAAATCCAAAGGCATTACATAAAGAGGAAAAATGTAAATAAGTTTCGGAGTAATATAAAACACTGGCAGGAAGAATTATGGAAAAAAAAAAAACTGATATAAAATTAGAAATGACATGATGCCGTGAAGGAACGGAAATGGTTATAACGTTCACCGGAGATGGAGCAACACGAAATGTTCTATGAAAGAAAAACTTGATAACAAAAGATACTGGGCGTGTGTGTGATATCTGAAAACAAAGGAAAAAGAACAGGGAGATCTTTCAAATTATATTTTTCGCGTTTTTTTTCCGTAAGGAGAAAATGCAAAGAACACAAAACAGGTCTGTCCGTAGAATTTGAATAAAAATCATACTTGAATAAACTTAAGAAAAAAATCGAAGAAGTAAACTCAACACATCCAAAAAGTTAAAACGACATAGTACTTATTTCACTTTAGGAGGAGGAGGTGAAGAAAATATAGAGACAAACACAATACAATAAAAAAAAAGATGACAACAAGTATATCTCAACATATCAAACGAACAAAAAGGATGCAATATTTTTTTCTCCCAGTGCAGGAGGGAGACCGGAGTACAATATTGACGCACCTCGTAAGACTCTTCGCCAAACGTAGGAAAGTTGTCGTTGGTGTCGCGGATGTAGACAGTGACAAGCGCCGAGGAGGACTTGGGATGCTCGGCCACCGTCTCTTTCGCCACCACCGTGAAATTCACCACTGGAAGACACAAGAAGAGGCGAGGCGCGGATGATTACTTTGGTAGTAGTTAGTATTAGAAGTATTAGTTGTTGTAGTGGTAGTGGAAGTGGAGGTGGTAGTGGCAGTGGTAGTGATAGTAGTAGTAGTAGTAGTAGTAGTAGTAGTAGCAGTAGTAGTAGTAGTAGTAGTAGTAGTAGTAGTAGTAGTAATATAACTTTTTAATATCAATACACCTTCAGTGGAAAAGACTTTCGAAACATAATACAATGTTGAAGAAATGAGAATATCTTATAGTCAATACCCAGTCAATTTCTAAATATAAACGTTTAATTTGCTACTCACATAAGTGAAATAAATAGTGGAAAAAGGACAAATTAGTTCCAAAGATGTCTCGATACATTTTTGATACAGTTCAAATAGTAAGGAGAGGAAAAATAGATAAAGAGAGATGAAAGAGTGAAGGCAATGGTTAAATGTCGCAATAGTAAGATGGACTTCGGGGTTCAGCTCACCTTTGACCTTTTCGTAGTCTAGAAGCGACGGGTTCCTGACGCGGATGAGGAAAGAGGCAAAATTCACCCCTTCAGGAGGAGTCACGCCGAACATTCCACCATCGCCCTCCAGGTACATTTGGAAGGTGCCGTTGTTACCCTGCAGAAGGCGGCAATAAAAGGATGTAAGCACTAAACTGTGACGAAAAAGTCTTCAAAAAAAAAAAAAAAAACTATCCATAATGTATTGAATTTTCACATTTGATAGGAAAAAGATAAAAGAGTATAATAAAAGAACAAAAATGGGATAAAATGTAAGTTGAATTTAAAGAGTATATGGGAAAACTGAACCTTCTGTACACCAAAGCAAGGAACTACAACAGAGACGAGTAACGCAAGCCATCGTGCTCAATGGAAGGCTAGAAGTGCGGCTGAGATTATCTGCTCATGTCTCCTTTATGATGACGTCAAACTCAGGGCGGTTTATGTCCACTGTGACAAAGATGACAAATATTGGTTTACACATTGAAGACATCCGTACACGTGCTGCTGCTGCTGTCTACATTACTACTGCTACTTCCAGGCACCGCCATGGATCAGTATTTTTATTTGTGGTGAACGCTAAATCAGTCAAAATCTCTCTCTCTCTCTGGCGCAATAAGGTGAGCAAGATTACTAAAATAGTCAAACTACAATAAGGTTTCTATCAAGCGACAAAAAGGCTACCTAACTCAGTACTGTGTGCTGACCAATCGACATCTGTAATATAGTCTCATCTGGATGCCCCTGCGCTATGCCTGACAGAGGACTCAACACCTAGACACAATTTTTAGAATGAACTCCAACATAACTGGAGAATCTGATCGCGAAAAGCTACAGGCATATGGTTCTGTCAGTACTTCACTGATGGCTCATCTTGACACATCACATAAGCACACAAAATCATTCTGGTTATGCTCCTGACTGTCACATTATTTCAGAGCTACCCCAGTAACCAGTACTTCCCACCATAGTGCCTTCCCCCGTCACCTCATCATATCATCTAAGTCACTCTTTCCTACCACCACAAGTACAGTCACCTCTCTCGCCATCACCTTCAGTCATGGAATCAGTGGTACTACATGACTCATACATTGCGACGAATTAAATCAATCCAACATACTGCTAAACATAACGATGCATTCTCGCTAGCCGGCGGAATAAACCTCCATCACGTAAGCCGCTCGTGAACCACACTGAAGTATCACAAGGAACAAAATCGAAGCACAAGGGCACAATACACGTAAGCGAGTACTGAGTAACTAGGAAGGGCAAGAGTACGGCTAATGGGGCAGCCAGCCAGCCAGCCAGGTGTGTGCACGTGATGCGGTGCGGTGAGGAAGAGGAGGAGCTAGCTGAGGGAGGCTTAGAGACTTACCTGGTCCATATCCACGACAAAGATATGCCCCTTGAAAAGTCAAAGGAAAATTAGAAGCATATTTACACTAACTACCCAATCAACAAGCACACGGGCACACACACCTGGACCAAATTCTAAAACGTGTGACAAATAAAACCTTTTCCCCAGCTTTCTTCCTTTTACCAGCCACTCCCGTCACTCCATGAAAGTGTTACATCTTTTTTCTCTTTTCTCTCAACCAAAAGCAGCACCGAGCACATCATTATATCTCCGACTGTGTTTAATTTTCCTTAATCTACATTATGTCTTCGCCATCCTTTTTTTCATCAAGCAAATCAAATCACATTCGGAGTATATATATATTTTCTTTGTCATCCTCAACAAAGAATAAGAATACAATTGAGAGAGAGAGAGAGAGAGAGAGAGAGAGAGAGAGAGAGAGAGAGAGAGAGAGAGAGAGAGAGAGAGAGAGAGAGAGAGAGAGAGAGAGAGAGAGAGAGAGAGAGAGAGAGAGAGAGAGAGAGAGACAGACAGACAGACAGACAGACAGACAGACAGACAGACAGACAGACAGACAGACAGACAGACAGACAGACAGACAGACAGACAGACAGACAGACAGACAGAGAGAGAGAGAGAGAGAGAGAGAGAGAGAGAGAGAGAGAGAGAGAGAGAGAGAGAGAGAGAGAGAGAGAGAGAGAGAGAGAGAGAGAGAGAGAGAGAGAGAGAGAGAGAGAGAGAGAGAGAGAGATATGCGCACCTGGTCATGGTCGTACACTTCGGGGATGGCGTCGCCCAGCAGGTTGACGGGACTGTTGTACTGGGAGCCCTCTGAGATCTCCCCGACGTAGTGAGCGGCCTTGAAGGTGGGCGTCTCGTCGTTCACGTCCTCCAGCAACACCGTCACCTCTGTGGTCATGGTGGGCGGCGGGGACACCACCTCGCTTTGCTCCTCCGCCTGGGACACATTCATGCAGATTGGTACACAGGTAATGAATAGATAGGTGGGTAAAGATGGATAAGTAGGGTTAAGGAGGTAGGTGGATAGATGGGTAGATAGATAGATAGGTTGATTGGTACTATAGGTGGTAGCTAGATGGATGACTAGATAAATAGATAGAAAGATGGATGTTTAATTATCCACACACAAAGAGAGAGAGAAAAAAAACTAAAAATAGACTATATCTCCATTGAAAAAAACAAAAAACAAATAACTATACGAAATGTCAAAATAAGTTCACACACACACACACACACACACACACACACACACACACACACACACACACACACACACACACACACACACATATCAAAAATACAAATACAAAAATGTAATGTAGCTACGTGAACAGAACATCAAACTCATTTCTTTCCATTTCAACTCTAACACTAACAAACTGAGCCACAGAAGATGAACGTGTATTCTGTCTTCCTCCCGTTCACCTGTGGAGCAGTTAGTTCGCCCCTCACCTGTATCTTGATGATGAACGCCCCATTGTTGGACAGCGGGCTCTCCCTGTCCAGCGGCCTCCTCACGTACAGCACGCCAGAGTTAGGGTCGAGTTGGAAGAGCCCCTTGTCGCCATCCAAGACAGAGTAAGTGATGCGGTTGTTCACTCCACGGTCACCATCCACGGCCTTCACTGCTCCGCGGCAACCAAACACCGAAGGAGAAAGTGAGAGAAGGACGAAGAGAGAGAAAAAAGAGTTACCATATCAGTAAGCTGTTTCTAAGTCATGCAAGGTAAAATAAATGGAAAACAACTCGCAAAATATCAGGAAGGTTGTATCAGTTAATTTATGCAAGTGATAATTCTGTTAAAGATAATAGTGATAAAGACTCAAGGACACCCACCCTCCAGCACGCCGGAGTTGACGGGAATGTCCTCAGGGATACGGGTGACGGGCGGCGCTTGGATGAACTGCGGCGGCTGGTCCTCCACGTCACCCACCCGCACCACCAGCGCCGCCGTGGCCGTGTTCACCCGCCCGCTGATGGCCCGGTCCACCGCCAACACCTGAGGACCCGAACCAGTGAAATACATTAAAATACATTCTACAATACAATACATTACAACATTTCCGTTTCAATATTGATGGCTAGCCTTTCTGGAGCCGCAAATTAAAATATGATGCAACAAGGAGCGTCATTACATACATACATACAGACAGACATACAACATACAGCATGAATCACTCACTCCCTCACTCACACTTCCTTTAGTCTCAGTGTTTGTTATTTCTTTGAGTTCGTTTGTGCCTCCCTTTAATCATCGCCTTTATCTGCTTCCCTTCGTTTCTGTCACCTTATATTATCATCCGTGCCTTATACTCTCTCTCTCTCTCTCTCTCTCTCTCTCTCTCTCTCTCTCTCTCTCTCTCTCTCTCTCTCTCTCTCTCTCTCTCTCTCTCTCTCTCTCTCTCTCTCTCTCTCTCTCTCTCTCTCTCTCTCTCTCTCTCTCACACACACCATAGTCACCTTTCCTCATCGCTTATTCTCACCCCAGTATACCTCTCTAGGACTCCTTTGTTCCTCCAACCCTCTCGTACCGTTCCAACACGTAAAAATAATGAAAGAGAAAGAGAGAGAGAGAGAGAGAGAGAGAGAGAGAGAGAGAGAGAGAGAGAGAGAGAGAGAGAGAGAGAGAGAGAGAGAGAGACTGCTGCGAGGAGTAAAAAAAAAAAAAGATACAAATAACCCTTCAATTTAAATAAGGAAGTCCATTATTGAAATTATGTACAGAGGAAAGAACTACTGAATTTTTTTACGACTCTTGTTGCTAATATGGAGATGAGGGTTGTGCGGAGGAGGAGGAGGAGGAGGAGGAGGAGGAGGAGGAGGAGGAGGAGGAGGAGGAGGAGGAGGAGGAGGAGGAGGAGGAGGAGGAGGAGGAGGAGGAGGAGGAGGAGGAGGAGGAGGAGGAGGACGAAAAGAGAGAGAGTGATGGCAGAGATAAAGGGCAGGATGCTGGGCAGGTAACCCTCAACAGCATCTCAAATAACAAGGCACAACAATTTTCACTTTTTATGGCTATGGTCAGTGTGCAAACTTCCCCTTCCTGCTGCGGGCGGCGGGAACTTACTGACCCCGTGGTGAGAAAGAGAGACGGGGAGACAGAAAATTAATTGAAGGTCTCAGTTCTCCGACACCTTTCCGTGAACTGGTTTGCTTAGCGGGCCATAATGAACCTCGCTCCATATAGAGGCGGCGCCACCCAGGAACTGATTAATGTGCAGGAAAGGACCACAGTCACCTCTATATCTGATTTTGTTGGTATTGATATAATATATACCGCCTTCACATTAATGATACGGGCAAAAAGAGTAATAATATGCATTTACGATCTTCCCTTTTTTATACTGCAACGAAGAGCTACACTCGTCAGGATTGCTATCAGTGTATAATTACAACTATTCGTACCCGAGAGCGTAACAGTCAAATCACCCACCACAATTGCAAAAGAATTGTTTCCTTTACCTAGAGATTTACCACAGTGTATCAGTGAATCTATCTCGAAGCAATAATAACTAAATGTATCCACGGTATGCACTGCTGGCTCTAATACGAACTAATAGGCGCTATCAACTCATGGTCATCACAAGCCGCGTAGGTAGCAGCGGGCAGGTGTGAAGGAGCATCAGCTGGGGAAGAGGAGAAAACAGGAGCCTTATCCAGCCACGCCCATTCATATCTCCTACCTGGCTACACTCGTACATCACGCTCACAACAGTCACTCACCACGTCCACTAGAATTTACTCGACCAACGGTGTTCATTTTCAGTACTTTAACCTCTTCAGTACTGGGACACATTCTTATCTTGATATTTATGTACGATCAGACCATTTTATTGACATTAGCAAGGGTCTGTGGAAGTCACATGATAAATGGCCAGAGTCTTCACTGTTTTCATTCCCTACATAAGTTTCTGAAGCTGTAAAAAATCACGAAATAGTAAGCAGAATGAATATGGAAACGCGTCATGGTAATGAAGGGGTTAAGGAATTTTTTACCATGAGTGTTGGGTACGAGTATAAGATTTTATTTAGATTAGGAAGTGTCAGAAAATTTATGGCCAGAGTCTTCACTATTTAAATCCCCACATAAGTATCAGAAGTTGTATAAAATCATAAAATAGTAAGCAGAATAAATATGAAAACGCAGCATTTTTTTTTTTTTTTTTTTTTACATTACAAGGGCACTGGCCAAGGGAAAACAAAGTGTTGGAAAAAAAAAAATCCCGCTGGTTGCCAGGCCCTGTTAAGAGGAAAGTAGAAAGAGAAAAACCAAAAAAATTTAAAAGGAGGGTCCAGTTAACGTAAGAGGTGTCTTGACACTCCTCTTTTGAAAGAGTTTAAGTCATAGGCAGGTGGAAATACAGACACAGGTAGAGAGTTCCAGAGTTTACCAGTGTAGGGAATGAAGGAGTGAAGATACTGGTTAACTCTTGCATTAGGAAGATGGACAGAATAGGGATGAGAAGAAGTAGAGAGTCTTGTGCAGCGAGGCCGCAGGAGGGGAAGGCATGCAGTTAGCAAGTTCAGAAGAGCAGACAGCATGAAAACAGCGGTAGAAGACAGATAAAGATGCAACATTGCGGCGGTGACTTAAAGAATCAAGACAGTCAGTTAGAGGAGAAGAGTTGATAAGACGAAAAGCTTTAGATTCCACCTTGTTTAGTAAAGCTGTGTGTGTGGATCCCCAGACATGAGAGCCATACTCCATACACGGGCGGATAAGGCCCTTGTACAGAGCAAGCAGCTGGGAGGGAGAAAAATGGACGAAGACGCCATAGGACACCTAACTTCTTGGAAGCTGATTTAGCAAGAGTAGAGATGTGAAATTTCCAGTTTAGATTTTTAGTGAAGGATAGACCGAGTGTGTTTAATGTAGAGGAGAGGGAAGTTGAGTGTTATTGAAGAAGAGAGGATAGTTGTCTGGAAGGTTATGTCGAGTAGATAGTTGTAGAAATTGAGTTTTGAGGCATTGAACAAAACCAGGTTTTCTCTGCCCCAATCAGAAACAAGTGAAAGATCAGAAGTTAGGCGTCCTATAGCATCTCGCCTTGAGTCATTTAATTGTTGTTGGGTTGGGCGTCTGTTGAACGCTGTTGAATAATGCAGGGTGGTATCATCAGCATAGGAGTGGATAGGGCATTGAGTCAGATTTAGGAGATCATTGATGAATAATAGAAAGAGAGTGGGTGATAGGACAGAACCCTGTGGAACACCACTGTTGATAGTTTTAGGGAAGAACAGTGACCGTCTACTACAGCAGCAATAGAACGATCGGAAAGGAAACTGGAGATGAAGGTACAGAGAGAAGGATAGAATCCGTAGGAGGGTAGTTTAGAAATTAAACTGAAGGGGTTAAAGTGATTGGGATTAATTTCTAAGGTGAAAATTCCTTCAAGCAACATCGTCTTTGGTCTTCATCACGGACAGGTGCGATGGCGAACAATAACATAGTGACAGGTAATGTTGGTTCACTGGTTCATCGGTGCTATGGAAATCATAAGAAACAAAAGCAAAATGGTTCACTTCACTGTTTAACGTCACTCAAACAAGATAAAGAATAGAATAAAAGGAAATATAAACTACCCACAATAACCACAGGAGATCTGAGTATAAACTTGAGTGAAAAATAACCTTAAATAATCAGAATCATACAAGTATATTTTTGAATGACTTCTCTGGTAGCCTCTGGAACGCAATAACTGCTTCTGTATTTCCAATTTCCAACGACTAGACTTCATTTAGGAGGGAGATTTCAAGACATTCATCTCTTTCATTTGGCTAACTCTATCGGACCTTTAAGGGGAATGGCAATTAAGTGAGCCTTTTTTTTTTTTTTTTTTTGTTTCCCTAGGCCAGTTTTCCCTTCTTACATAAAAAAAAGAATAATCTTGTGTATCGTCTCAGCATAATCCTTGAATGAATCTACGTAATCCAGATCATGAAAGTAAAAAAACAAATTGCTTCACCAAAATACTGCAAGGACAAGCCACAAGGAAAAGAGAGGTGAGTGAGGCAAAGGTTTAGAAGCGTCAGCAACATGTGACGCAACAAGCACACACAGACACAGACGCACACACAGACACAGACACACACACACACACACACACACACACACACACACACACACACACGGCGGCCTCACACGACAGATAAGAGGTGTGAGCGTGGCAACAGTTCTCGAGCCGACGAGGTGGGTGTGGAGGTGTGAATGGGGAGATGTGGGGGAGGGGAGAAGAGGAGGCGCACTGGTAAGAGAGGGAGTTAGAGAGGAAGGAGGTGGAAAGAGACAGAGAATAATGAATGAAGACAAACGGAAAGGATAAAACGAGCAGAAATAAAAGAAATACAAACAATGTGAAGAAAACCTGAAGATGATATAAGAGTGACTCGGTGAAGTGGACTGAGCTGCGAGAGTGGAGGAAGAGGGGGAGAGAGGTGGGAAAGGACGGGCTGGGTGGAGGAGGATGAGGACACCTACCCTGAGCTGATAAAGGGATTTCCTCTCATAATCGAGGTCCCCGTTGAGCCTCAGCACTCCCTTTCCGTCCACGGTGTTCACGGTAAACTTCTCCAAGTCACTTTCCGTGTCAGCCTCCAGCCTGTAAATGACCTGCGGGAGGGAGAAGAGCCAAGGATTAGTGGTGGGGGCGAGGACGGTGCTCAGGTGATGAGGTATTACTTAAATCCCAGCAGCTGTAAGAAGACACTGGAATTTCTTTTTTTTTATGCAAGAGGGTAACTAGTCAAGGGAAAAAAAGAAGATTTAAAAAAAAGGCCTACTTAGAATTATAAAATGACTTCTGATACTGTCCTAGTAGAATATAATGGTAGGGAAATAAATCAGTGTTGTTGTTTGGTTTCTCCTCAGTATATGTGGCACAATCAAGCAAGAAAGGACAAACAAACAAGCTTCCCACTCCAGGATGTGACACAGGACTTTGTTATGAAAGTCAAGTATTTTTATCTATCCTATTTTTAAACTCAGGCACTGGTTACAGTAAAGAGCCTCACTGCTTTCCTTGACCCCTGATACTGTAAATGTTCTCTAAGATGCGTCTCATTTATGGTCTCACTGAAGCATGTCAGCCTTTTTGTTATTTTTCAAGAGTTTGACAATAGGTATTCTTCCCTTAGTGTGTGTGTGTGTGTGTGTGTGTGTGTGTGTGTGTGTGTGTGTGTGTGTGTGTGTGTGTGTGTGTGTGTGTGTGTGTGTGTGTGTTGTGTGTGTGTGTGTGTGTGTGTGTGTGTGTGTGTGTGTGTGTTTACAATGTTATTTGCTTCGTGACACTTGTAAAAATGTACCCCATGTTATCAGACAAGATATGATTTTACGGCTTCCAAGAAATGTTTAGCCACACTTATCGCGGTAGACTGTCAAACTTCTAGGACTCCTCAGCGACACTTCAGGAAAGAAAAAAAAAGTATATAACATAACTAACAAGAGAACAAACTAAGAAACTACACAACTATCAAACTAAAAAAGGTAACTAGCAACCTAACCAACCAAGCAACAAACAAATAAGAGAACTATTTAATTTAACCAGTCAATCACTAAACAAAACAATCATCTAATTTCTAAACAAGCCAAAAGACGAATTAACAAAATAAATCAGGCACAGAGCTCATAACTATCCTATGAGAGATATCCCCAGAACAGACACGAAGGAAGGAAATTTGGTGACCATAACACACCACACACGATCGTTCAAGCCCCGGCCCTTCCTTCACTGCTTCAAAAGGCTTTATCTAAATTTACACGAGTTTCTTAAGGTGTTTTTGTGGTTCTGAAGGCAGCGTGACAAGATTTCTACATTATTTACTGGAGAAACACTCTTGAAAACCCCGTCAATCATCTCTGTAACCTTGGAAAATAGTCGTGGCGAGAGAGCAAAGCGTTTCTGCTCTCGTGCCCACAATCTTGAATCTTCAGAATTTTCTACCATCTGGCTAAGACTTCAATGTCACTCTCTAACTAAATTCATCTGTGCTGTATACCTCTCACCTAATTCCTCTGACTATGTAAAATTCTTTGACTATTTGACTTCCAAGGTGGAGCACATCTTATCTCACTTTCCTTTTGCTGAGATCTCCATTTTAGGGATTTCAATGTTCACCACCAGCTTTGGCTTTCATCTTCTTTCACTGACCAACCTGGTGAACAAACCTTCAACTTTGCTATCCTTCATGACCTAGAGCAGCTAGTGCAGTTCCCTACCCGTATTCCTGACCGCCTTGGAGACACGCCCAACATTCTTGATCTTTTCCTAACCTCCAACCCTTCTGCTTACTCTGTTAAACTTTCCTCTCCGTTGGGCTCCTCCGACCACAATCTAATTTCCGTTACCTGTTCTATCACTCCAGTGCAGCCTCAGGACCCGCCTAAGCGGAGGTGCTTCTGGCATTTTAACTCTGCTAAGTGGGAGGAACTAAGGCAGTACTATTCTGATTTCCTTGGGATGATTATTGTTTTCATGTCAGAGATCCTTCTCTTTGTGCCGAGCGCATAACAGAGGTGATTATCTCTGGCATGGAGCTATACATTCCTCATACTTTCTCTAACCCTAAAGCTAAAAAGCCTTGGTTTAACTCTGCTTGTTCTCGTGCTGTCAATGATAGAGAGGCGGCTCACAAACGGTTCCGTAGCCATCCAACTGCTGAAACTCATGCCCTATATATTTCTGCCCGTAATCATGCCAAATCTATTCTCCAACTTACTAAAACTCTTTCATCAATAGAAAATGTCAAAGTCTTTCCAATTCTAACTCCTCTCGAGATTTCTGGCATCTAGCCAATAATATCTCTAACAACTTTACTTCTTCGTCTTTCCCTCCTTTACTTCATCCAGATGGCTCTACAGCTGTCTCTTCTTTTCTAAAGCTGAACTCTTCGCTCAAACCTTTGCTACCAACTCAACTTTGGATGATTCTGGGCATATTCCTCCTACTCCTCCACCCTCTGACTACTTCATCCCTAAAATTAAAATTCTTTATAAAGACGTTTTCCTGGCCCTCTCTGGCCTTGATTCTCGGAAGGCTTACGGTCCGGATGGAGTCCCTCCTGTTGTTCTCAAAACTGTGCTTCCGAACTCGCTCACTGCCTGGTCAAACTCTTTCATCTGTGTCTCTACTTCTATTTATCCTTCTTGCTGGAAGTTTGCTCACATTCAACCTGTCCCTAAAAAGGTGACCACTCCAATCCTTCTAACTACCGCCCTATAGCTTTGATTTCCTGCCTTTCTAAAGCCTTTGAGTCTATCCTTAATAGGAAGATAATGAGGCATCTATCAGCTCACAACCTTCTCTCTGATTGCCAGTATGGTTTCCGTAAAGGCAGATCTACTGGTGATCTTCTTACTTTCCTAACTGAATCTTGGTCATCCTCTTTAGGGACTTCGGTGAAACCTTTGCTGTCGGCCTTGACATATCGAAAGCCTTCGATAGAGTCTGGCACAAATCTTTAATTTCTAAACTACCCTCCTACGGATTCTATCCTTCTCTCTGTACCTTCATCTCCAGTTTCCTTTCCGATCGTTCTATTGCTGCTGTAGTAGACGGTCACTGTTCTTCCCTAAAACTATCAACAGTGGTGTTCCACAGGGTTCTGTCCTATCACCCACTCTCTTTCTATTATTCATCAATGATCTCCTAAATCTGACTCAATGCCCTATCCACTCCTATGCTGATGATACCACCTTGCATTATTCAACAGCGTTCAACAGACGCCCAACCCAACAACAATTAAATGACTCAAGGCGAGATGCTATAGGACGCCTAACTTCTGATCTTTCACTTGTTTCTGATTGGGGCAGAGAAAACCTGGTTTTGTTCAATGCCTCAAAACTCAATTTCTACAACTATCTACTCGACATAACCTTCCAGACAACTATCCTCTCTTCTTCAATAACACTCAACTTCCCTCTCCTCTACATTAAACACACTCGGTCTATCCTTCACTAAAAATCTAAACTGGAAATTTCACATCTCTACTCTTGCTAAATCAGCTTCCAAGAAGTTAGGTGTCCTATGGCGTCTTCGTCCATTTTTCTCCCTCCCAGCTGCTTGCTCTGTACAAGGGCCTTATCCGCCCGTGTATGGAGTATGGCTCTCATGTCTGGGGGATCCACACACAGCTTTACTAAACAAGGTGGAATCTAAAGCTTTTCGTCTTATCAACTCTTCTCCTCTAACTGACTGTCTTGATTCTTTAAGTCACCGCCGCAATGTTGCATCTTTATCTGTCTTCTACCGCTGTTTTCATGCTGTCTGCTCTTCTGAACTTGCTAACTGCATGCCTTCCCCTCCTGCGGCCTCGCTGCACAAGACTCTCTACTTCTTCTCATCCCTATTCTGTCCATCTTCCTAATGCAAGAGTTAACCAGTATCTTCACTCCTTCATTCCCTACACTGGTAAACTCTGGAACTCTCTACCTGTGTCTGTATTTCCACCTGCCTATGACTTAAACTCTTTCAAAAGAGGAGTGTCAAGACACCTCTTACGTTAACTGGACCCTCCTTTTAGATTTTTTGTTTTTCTTTCTCCTACTTTCCTCTAAACAGGGCCTGGCAACCAGCGGGATTTTTTTTTTTTTTTCCAACACTGTTTTCCCTTGGCCAGTGCCCTTGTAATGTAAAAAAAAAAAAAAAAAAAAAAAACATGAACACACTACTCATACATTTCATACTTGCCAATTCCTGAGTCTTCATAATAGTCGTACTTTATCTATACTCATACAGAACATACAACAATACAAACATGCTTAGTACTCACATATTTCACACTTGCTAATGCCTGTATCTTTAACCCCTCGAGTACCATGATGTGTTTCCATATTCGTTCTGCCTACTATCAGGTGATTTTATACAACTTCAGAAACTTATGTGGGAAGATTAAAATAGTGAAGACTGTGGCCAAAATTCTTCCAACTTCCAAAGATCCTTCCTAATGTCAATAAAATGGTCTAATCGTACACAAATCTCAAGTAAAAATGTGTTCCAGTACTGAAGGGGTTAAAGTGTGAGTGCTTGTTTCAGTTATCCTCATACCGGACACACAGCACACTTGCACTCACACATCTATCACATACTATACCACTAATACTGACCAATTCAACCACCTGTAGCTACCATTCCTGTAACCTAAATTCACTACAATGCACATACCAAAAGACAATTCATCCATCTTTGCTTTTTTTTCTCCATCCTTTACACCTGCCCTCTATGCATCTATCTAATGCCACCCTCCTTCGAAGCCCCATTCCTATAACCCCTCATACTCCCCATCATTTACCTCTCTGTCCAGGGCTTTCCTCAGGTACACAAAAGCTTCCGTGGCGCCGTTCTGCTCAATCCTCAGCAGGTCGCGCCCCTCCACACCCCTCACGCCGAAGGTCAAGGAGTCTCCATCAGGATCTTGGCCTTTCAAGGTGTAGATTTTCGTGCCTGGCAAGGAGAAAGAGAATGGGAGTGAGAAAACATGGTGGTAATGCTGTGTAAGTGTGTGCGTTGAGGTGGTTATAGTAACTTGGTAGTGTGCTTTATGCTGCACTACACACACAAAAGGTTTTAGATTATCACGAGGGGAAAAATAAAAAGTGAGGCGAGAAATACTGTAATACGTAGTTGCACAGCAGTGAGTAAACAAGGGAGGCACAAGATAAGAGCCTCCTCAGCATCATGTACGAGATAAGAGGCAAGGCAAAACTGTATGAAAATTAAGTTCACCAGAATACGTATATCTAGATTAATCTATACTGCGGGTAATACACATGTTCCTTGTCTGAACATTGACCACTGGGAGTTACGAGGAGGCAGGGTGAGGGAGAGAGTGAGATTATATAGACGACAGAGAAGCAATGGAAGGGTTTACATAATTAACTTAGTGCCCCATCCTTTCATGCTCTTCGTGGAATGGCCTACAGAGAACGACAAAATTACATGGTACACTATAATGAAGTAAGTGCAAGCCTCTTCATTTTTATTGATGGCAAGGATTCATAGGCAATTTGAGTTTTTATAAGCACACAGTTGAGATGCCGAGACTGCGTGCTAGAACGAGAATTATAGAATCATGAATGGGATAGGAGCCTTTTCTGGGTAGCGGAGAGGCGGCACTGGGCCCGCCAATCCCCGCCAATCCTGCTTGATCTAGGTAGACAAGTGGCAGGATCAGATCGCCCAGGGGCACGTCTGACTTACTCTCAGAAATTAAGGTTCTTGCTGATGTGGATGAAGGGCTGTGTGTGTGTGTGTGTGTGTGTGTGTGTGTGTGTGTGTGTGTGTGTGTGTGTGTGTGTGTGTGTGTGTGTGTGTGTGTGTGCATTACTTGGTACATCCTGCAGTGGTCTGTACTTCA
The DNA here is from genome assembly GCF_017591435.1 of Portunus trituberculatus. Taxonomy (NCBI): domain Eukaryota; kingdom Metazoa; phylum Arthropoda; class Malacostraca; order Decapoda; family Portunidae; genus Portunus; species Portunus trituberculatus. Next base: position 9,099,841 of record NC_059300.1, on the reverse strand, counting down.
AACACCTCGGGGTATCGTCAACACTATTCTAAAAGCCTACGAGGATGATGAATTGTGTTCTTGTGGGCGTTTTCTTTCACTGATAATACAAAAACTCCTCAAATATCAACATAACAAAAAGGAGAGGAAAAACAACTTGAAAATCACAGTAACTTCCACTAAAAGAGCCAAACGTTACCAGGATGAGGTGCTGAGATGTTAACAGATACGAACTAGAGTCACCCCGTACAGACAGACACTTCTCAGGACAATCAGACGCAAGACTCGGGCGTGGCGGTGCAGAGGGCAGACCTGAGGGGCGTGGGAGGCAGAAATGGCCTGTCGCACCTTACCCAGAAGCCCCGCGAGTTGCACACCGGGGCCTAATGAACGTTCCTTAAACTTCCCTGACCCGTTCGACTCGCCTTGATTCGCGCAGCCGCCGTGGCCCAGAGGCGTGGCGGGGGTGAGGCGGGGAGGATAAATATACGGTATGCAAAACTTGATTCTTCGTGCGTTATTATTCAAGATTTTGTTGCTTTATTAAAATTTCTTTCTCATTTTCTTGTTCTTATAGTCGTATTATTATTTTTTTTCCCAAGACACAAGGATTCAAAGTATATATCTTTTTTTATGTGTGTGGGTGTGTTTTGTAAGATTTAAAAGCCAGAATTAATCCCTTCAGTATCATGACGCGTTTCCATACTCATTCTGCTTACTGTCTGGTGATTTTATACAGCTTCAAAAATTCATGTGGGGGTTAAATCAGTGAAGAATGTGGTCATTAATCTTCTGACCTCCATATACCCTTCCTAATGTCAATAAAATTATCTAATCGTACATAAAATTTCAAGGTAAAAATGTGTCCCAGTACTGAAGAGGTTAAATAAGAACACAAGGTGACTGAAGCCTTAAATTCAATCATTGGTAGAATTTCACATTGCCATAAAAAGAATAACCTGATGGAAACTATCATTTTGTTATTTGTTTATTTATTTTTTTGTCTTTTTTTTCTGAATCCCGAAACCGCGGATGTCACATTGCATTAGCAGTAGGAAAACTTAACACAATTTACCATTACCATTACTATTATTATTATTATTATTATTATCATTATTACTATTATTATCAAGAGCAGCGGTGAAGGAGTCTGAAAAGGATGTGAAGGAGGAGCTATGCATATATTCCTTCACTTCCTCTTCACATGCACTGTAACGAGGGCACTCTCTGCTTACTTTCTTTTCACACAAGCAGCCTCGCACCAACACCTCAGAAGGCACCTGTTGTCTTGCATCCGTTCTCAGGGTATTTAAGCATTTATGTGTAACCTTTTCTTTTTCGTCGCCAAGCAGCTGTGCGGTGAGGTGACGCCACTATTTATTCCCTGTGATAATACTGCGGTTATGCGTATGTTTTTATTGTAATCATTTAAATTGTTGCTAATCCAGTTCATTTGTGAAGAGCAATTCAATTATTTTCCTACTCCTACTCCTACTCTCTCTCTCTCTCTCTCTCTCTCTCTCTCTCTCTCTCTCTCTCTCTTGTTCTCAGAATCTCTACTCTTTCCTTTACCTTTCGACTTGAAACAACCTCCTTCGCCTCTCTCCCCATGCATCTTTCCTCTCTCTCTCCCTCCCTCCCCAACGTACGGCCCCCCTTGCGCCCCCCGCCAATCACGCCCGCAAGGAAAAACTCGTATCTCATAATTATAACATCCATCTCGCCTTGCCGCGCCGATGGCAGGGCGTCGGAGGCTGCAATGGCGGCCCGGTGAAAGTTAATCCCTCATAGAACTATTCACGAGTCAAGATTACGGCGCCCCTTCCTCTCTCCCCCTTGTGTATTACTGCCCCTTCACCCCTTGTTCCCCTCTCTCCCTCTCTCCACCCACTCACCGCTACTTGTATAAATGTAAGGCAATGTACTAATGGTCGACCGTTCTTGTTCTTCGGGTTTACTCTCTCTCTCTCTCTCTCTCTCTCTCTCTCTCTCTCTCTCTCTCTCATTGGTTGTTCTCTATTTTTCTGTTTTCTCTACTTTCTATATATAGTTTGCTGTTCTTTCTCTTCTCTTCCTCCTCCTTCTCTCTTCTCTTCTTTTCTCTCTATGTATTCTCTTCTCTTAATTTTCCTCCTCTCTATTATTTTCTGCTTATCTTTCTTCTCCTCTCCCTTCGCCTTCTCCTCCATTCCATCCCCTTCCCGCTCTGCCTTCTCTTCCTCCTCGTCCTCTTTCTCCTTCCCGTCCTCTCATTGCAAAATTTCAATGATTAGCTTTGTCATGGCCTTATTTCGTGCCAGGCTGAGAATTTTGACGGCGTGAGAACAAAGGAAGGTTGGAGTGTCCGAGAAGATGTTGCGTGTTATCTTGGAATGCTCTATTTACCACCGTCTCCATCAGCATCCTCTCTCTCTCTCTCTCTCTCTCTCTCTCTCTCTCTCTCTATCAGCACTTTTCCACCCACCACCATCGCTACAAACCGCTTCCTTTCCTACCCACCACCACTCCCCTTCCCTCCCTCCCCCTTCCCCCACACACAGTAACTCAGTGCTTACTCTCATACTATCAAAAACTTTCTCTCTATTATTACTAACTGCATCTACACACTTTCATCTGACACGCCTTTTGACAATGCATACTACATCACCAGTAGAGATCATCACCATCATTATCATCATCATCATCACCACTACCACCACCACCACCACCACCATCACTACTGCTAATACTGTTGGTACTTGCCCACTCTGCCCTATCTAACGCATTTCTCATTCCACACATACCACAGCCGAGAGTGAAGGAGCGAGTAACCTTTATATATCTTGCAGACTCCCTACTTACTTCCTACATATGATTTCTTGCCCCCCGTTCAGTTCAGTTAATGTCTTATCTTGTTCCTCAGTTCTCCCTACCTCCTCTCCCTTCTTATTCCCTCAGTGTTATTGTCAAGTGTCGGTGAGTTGGTCGGTGGCTTTGTGATAGAAACGAGGATTATCAGGTTTACTTTAGTTTGTGACGTGGATTGGTGATAGAATGCTTGATATGGGGAGTATATTAGAAAAGAGAATGAGAAAGTAGAGAAGAAGAAGAAGAAGAAGAGCAAGAACAAGAAAAACAAGAACACTAAAACATAACTTCCATAAATCAAAATCTATTACGAGATTTAAAAAAAAAAATATCCATGCATATTAACAAAACAAAACTTATTTAATATTCACCAGTGCAAAAAAAAGACGTAAAGAGAAAAAAAAAGCGAGAAAATATCAATAAACCCAAAAGCATTATAATCTTTCTCCCCACACCAAAAGCACCAGCATCAACAACACTCACCTCTTAACACACCAACTAAACCTTCCTTCCTTCCTCCCTTTATAATTCTCGCCAGGTTTCAATAAAGTGCTCCATTTTTCTTAGCCCTTTTTATGCGGGTTTAATTTCAGTGTCGAGATAGCGATGTTTAGGATGCCGATGTGTGGCAGGAGCTTGCCCGATAAGGCCCGACAACCTAGGAGAGGGACGGGACGGGAGGATGAGAACGGGAGAAGACCCAGGCTCCGACAAACCAAGAAGAGAGAAGTGGAGTTACGCAAGACCCAAGACCGTCACTGCCACTCCGTCAACCTCCCTCGCTTGCCGTGAAGAAAACGTGCCTCCAAGGTCTCTCTCTCGAGTCAATCACGTGTGCTGTCTGTGGCAACGTTTTCTGTGGTGACGCAAACACCTTACGCGATTTCGTCTGCCCGGGGGAAAGGTTTGTATTGTGAACCGCTTTCCTCTCCCAACCACCATGACTATTTTCAAAGCCCACAGAGATGAGTAGCTATGTTCTTAAGCGTGTTTTTGCTACTAATAGTGTAAAAGTCTTGTTAATCTGTCATTAGAACGATAAAAACTCTCCTAAAATCCGTTTGACTTCAAGTAGAGCTCTTAAATGTAGTTGAGGTGCAGCGCAGAACTGTTTCAGAACATGGTGGGTTTGTGAACCTTGAATCTTAATATATCTGAATCTCTCTCTCTCTCTCTCTCTCTCTCTCTCTCTCTCTCTCTCTGAACATTCCACACTAATAACAACCAAGGACAGGACAATTATAACTTAATTAAAACCACGACAAAGGAAAATGCCAACAATATCAGAGAACCACAAAATTCTCACGCACCAAGCAACCATTCCAGAGCCACTTCCCGCCTCGACACTCCCTGGGAATTTTACGTAACATGTAGAGGGGAAAAAACAAAACAGGGCAGAACGAAACTGATCAAATAAAGCCAGACAACAATCTGACGCCGCTAGTAAACCCAGAAAAAAAGGAACGAAAACAAACACCACAACACCATCAACAAACCGTCTTATCAACCATCTCCAATCCTCGGACACTAGAACACACACACACACACACACACACACACACACACACACACACACACACACACACACATATACACACACACACATACACACAGACTGCACTCTTCACTACAGCCACACACGTCTTGGTCGCTCCATTTAGCTACAAACTCGTCTGCCAAACGTCTCTCGCATGATAACAGGGGTCCTTCCATCCTTCCAACAGTCCTTCGCAGATCCCCCACCCCCACTCTAACCCATCACCAGATTCCTCTCTTCCCCATTACTCCCTCTCCTTTACTCAGTTCTCCTTCCTCTAACTCCCTCCCTCTCTCCCTCCACGATCAGCCAGCCTCCAATGTTTGCGGTTTGGGAAGAGAGTAAAGGACTAAGGATTGTGTCATCTGCATATTTTTGCCGGTAATGGGCAGGTGAGTGATGGCTCTTCTGGCTCACCTATATGGGCGGGGATGAGGGGAAGAGGGGGTGAGTGTGGGAAGGTTTGGAGAGGGAGGGTCCGAGTTATGCATTCTCAATCACGCCAAATGTGGATGTGGTGTTTAGTGGTGGTGGTGGTGGTGGTGTGGGGAAAAGCATGATTTGTGTTGGGTATTGATTACACGATGAATATGAGCAAGTTGTTAGTCTCTCTCTCTCTCTCTCTCTCTCTCTCTCTCTCTCTCTCTCTCTCTCTCTCTCTCTCTCTCTCTCTCTTCACGCCCGTCGTCTCTTATTTGGAATCCTCTTCAAAGTATTTTTTTTCTCCACCTTTACATAATTTCGTCATTGTCACCGTCTTCGTTGTCCTTATCTCCTCCTCCTCCTCCTCCTCCTCCTCCTCCTCCTCCCGACTCTAATCCACGCTGCAACCCAACTCAACAGCCTTCACCGTGCAACCTTCTCTCAATACCACAATAATGAACCAAATCAACCAACACACACACACACACACACACACACACACACACACACACACACACACACACACACACACACACACACACACACACACATACACACACACACACACATTCTTGCAGCCTCTCCTCCTGCCCCACTATTCACAGTCCCATCAGCCTCCTCCCCCCCTCTACCCCTTCCCCGACCCACCCTCTTGTCACCGCAGCCTTCATGACCAAGAAAACCCACCTTGATACCTTCCGTGGCCTCCTCCTCCTCTTAACTAGCCAGAACCAGCCAGCCTTTACGAATGCTGCTTGTTTTGGTTTGTTTATTTAAGGTAGTGGTGGTGGTTGCTGTTGCTATTCCTCCCTCTTCGCCTTCTCCTTCTTCTTCTTGCTCAGGTGGTTTTAGTATCGCCTCACCTGCCTCCATTTACCTCCTCCCTCGTCTCCTTCGTTTGGTGCTACTCGTAAAATTTGCTTCTCTCTGCCTTGTGGTCTTGTTCTATGCTCGTTTTCTTTTCCTTTTCTGATTGTCTATTGTTGAGTTTCAGTTTTGATTAGTTTATTTATTCTTTTCAGTTTCTTTTTGTGGGAGTGTGTGATGGATGGTTGTTTCTCTCTCTTTTTGCAGTTTTCTTGTTTTTTTTTCTCTTTATTTTTCGTGAACTGAGATTTATTCATTTACTTTTTTTCTAATCAGTGACTTTTCTTTGTGTGTGTGTGTGTGTGTGTGTGTGTGTGTGTGTGTGTGTGTGTGTGTGTGTGTGTGTGTGTGTGTGTGTGTGTGTGTGTGTGTGTGTGTGTGTGTGTGTGTTCTAAGATTTAAGACTATATATGTTATGTTTCTCTTTTAATCCGTTCTTATTCTTTTTTCGTGTTTAAAATTGATTAGTTTCAGATTGCTACTTTCTATTCTTCTTTTCTCTTTTCATGTCTTCATTTATCTCTTGCCCTTTCTTTCACACCTTCATTTAAATTTTCTATCGCATGTTAATGTATCACTTCTTTCCTTCGTCTCTTAAATAACTCCCTTTCCCTTATTTCTTTCTGTTAATTCATCACATCTCCTCCTTTATTTCCCTCTTAATTTATGGCTTAATCTACCTTTCCTCTATGTCATTTACTTCTCTTTTCCTCACTGATCAACGATCCGCTCTGACATTCCTGCATTCTTCCTCCGCTGCACTCGGAAATTCACGATTACTTCCAGCGGTTTCTCGAAAAATGTAAGGCCAGAGAAAATAACGTCAGTCTCCGTTGCATGCACGCTAATCTCAGAGTAAGATATGTATTTTTTCCTTCTTCTTTTAGTCAGAGCAAACGCCAGAGTACAAATTCTTGTTACGTAATAAATAACAAAAAAGAAAAAAGTAGAAAAGAAAATATCATGTACGTACCACACGGAAGCCAGAATAAGTGTAGCTAGTCATGTGTTAAGAACTACCACAACTACAACAACAACAACAACAACAACAACAACAACAACAACAATAACAACAAACAACAAACAATACGAGTAATCCAAGAAGCCTTATTTTATTTATTTATTTTTTACCATACTTATTATTACTATTATGCTGAGCAGCGGCATCGCCCAGCCCTCGAGCAGAATGCCTTTCCCTTAATCACAGCTCAGGGTCGTTCACAAAACCCATGAAATTAGGGAGAGTGTAATAAGATCTTGGTGGTGGTGGTGGTGGTGGTGGTGGTGGTGATCACAATGATTAAGAAGTAAGGCGAAAGTGAAAAATTAAAGGGTAAAGTCAGAGAGAGAGAGAGAGAGAGAGAGAGAGAGAGAGAGAGAGAGAGAGAGAGAGAGAGAGAGAGAGAGAGAGAGAGAGAGAGAGAGAGAGAGAGAGAGAGAGAGAGAGAGAGACACGACCGCAGACAGCCAGAACAGATACAGTTGCACGATTACCGTTCACTCCATTGACGTTCACCTTCCGTCCCAGCACATCTACCTTCCCCCCACTCCCCCACTACACCCTTCCCTCAATCACCCGCTAACCTTGCCCCGCTTCAGCCCTTCCTCCCAGCGTCACCTTGCATCTTCCCTCAACCTTCCCTTCCCTTCCCTCGCGCGTTAACATGCCGAGCGGAGGCTGAAGGGGCGAGCTAGCCAGGTGAAGTGGGGAGCTAAGAGGCCGATCTGTCTATAGAGAGAGTCACGCTTCGGGTTGGTCAAATATAGATACGGGATTCTGCCTTCATTCAGTCCCTCCTTGGTGGATCCTGTCCAGCCCCGCGAATACCACTTAACCACCTCGTTCGTCTGTTTTCTTCCAATTAAGATGTTTACCTGTTTCTTTTCATGTTGTTTGTCTTGGTAGGTTTGTTACGTGTAGTGTTTTCGTAATTGAGTTTAGTTTATACGAAGCTTTTTTTTTGTTATTAGTATTTTTTTCATATGGCATAAAGGAAAAACGACCTTTAATTTACTTCCTACGAGATTTTCCCTATCGTCATTATATTCTACTTTCTACGGAGCACAAATAAATAATAATCAAAACACCTGCTTCTCCATACTTTGCTATTCGTGACAGGCTACAAAATTGACTCCAGATAGTAAAGGCGAAGGCTCCTCCTTACCCAGCCTTACTAAACCACTGAAATAAGCCATAAGATGAGAAAAATAAGAGAGAGAGAGAGAGAGAGAGAGAGAGAGAGAGAGAGAGAGAGAGAGAGAGAGAGAGAGAGAGAGAGAGAGAGAATTATATCACGCACACACACACGAGGACAGAACCAAGGACCAATGACAACCTCCTCTCTTGTGCGCTCCTGGCTTCCCATTTCGGCCCAACAGCGAGAGAGACGGGCAAGACAGGGGGAAGAGGAGGCAGTGAGAGAGGGGGAGTGAGGCGGGGGAAGACAAGAGTGAGGCGGGGGATGGCAAGAGTGAGGCGGGGGAAGGCAAGAGTGAGGTGAGTGTGGGGTGAGGATGGGGTGAATGTGGAGTGAGGGTAGGGTGAGGATGGGGTAAGGATGCGGTGAAGACTTCTGTGGTCAGTGGACGTGAAAGCCTCAATTGGTGATCTAGATTTCTTTGAAAGGAGAGACATGGATCTAACTGTACCATGATCTGACAGGAGGAGGAGGAGGAGGAGGAGGAGGAGGAGGAGGAGGAGGAGGAGGAGGAGGAGGAGGAGGAGGAGGAGCAGGAGCAGGAGCAGGAGCAGAAGGAGGAGGAGGAGGAAGAAGAAGGAAAAGTTGAAACAATGATTGGGGAAGACAAAGAAAATCCAAAGAAATTAATGGATTAAAATGGAGAAAATGAAACAAACAACAGCTGACTTACTGATGATAATGTGAGAGAGAGAGAGAGAGAGAGAGAGAGAGAGAGAGAGAGAGAGAGAGAGAGAGAGAGAGAGAGAGAATACTAATTCCATCTAAAACTTAAAAAAAATATATATACACACTTCCTAGATTTATTCCCGGCACATCTAATCAAATAAAAAAAAAAGCTGTAAAATCAAAAGTCACCAACAAATTTCCCAAAGATACTTAAGAGAAGGCGATGAAAGAAAGAAAAAAAGTGTGCAGTTCCCCGTTGACTTGAGAGAATCTTAGCAGCAATCTTAAATCTATTATTCCCAGCGACACACGATCGGGAGGCAGAGAAGGAGTCGCTTACGTTAATACTGTCAAGCCCTCTCATAAAAGAAAAAAAATATCATAAGCTTCCATTGACTCGCCTCTCACTGCTCGTTTGGATAAGCTGAACAAATTGAGTTACTTGAGACGTTCTTTGTATGAAACATGAAGTGGGAGAAAAGAAAGTATGGAGGCTGGGGAGGAGGAGAAGGAAGAGGAAGAGGAAGAGGAGGAGGAGTGAGGAGGAGCTTAAGAGGAAGAAAACGAGATAGAGGAAGAGGGTACGGAGAAAAACCAGGAAGAGGAAGAGAGTATAGTGAAGGAAGACGAGAGAGACCAAAGAGGAAAAGCAGATGGCTGAGAAATGAGGAGGAAGACGAGGAAAAGGATTAGGAGAAAGCAGAGGTGAAGAGACGAGAGAGAGAAGGAGAAGGAGGAGGAACACCAGAAAACGGGGAAGAAAAGCAGGTGGAGGAATGAAAAATAAGCCACTAAAAGAGGAAGAGGAGTACGATGTGGATGTAAATAAGGAAGAAGAGAAGGAAAATGCAGTTATAGATAAGTATAGGAAGTGGTGGAGAAGAAAGAGGAAAACGAGGCTGAGAATGGGAGGCTGAGGAATGGGGAGGCAGCCACAAGGTGAGGTGAAGCGAGACCTGTAATCACCTGTCCACAATTCCGCTGAACCTGATCCTTGAGCTTCAATGAACTTCCTTACGTGACTGACGGCTGGAAACTTACGAACCGCCGCAGCTGCACGTCTTGGAGAGAGAGAAGAGAGAGAAAAGAGAAATAGAGAAGACCGCAACGAGAAGGAAATGATGAGGAAGAATAGAGGGAAGAATAAAAAAAAAACCGTGCTGTAGACTCGATGAATCACAGAAGCCAATAAAACTATGCTGGGCACTGTAAACAAGTCTTCGCAAATAAGTAACCCCGGTGTTAGTAATGGTGGTGAGAGAGGGGCGATTGGGTTTCAAGTCGTGTGCTCTCCTAAAAGGGAAAGTGTGGGACTGTACCGAGGTGTGGAAAAAAATGTGAGGGTCGTGTTCAGAGTGCAGGAGAGCAGGAAGGTACTGGAGGCTACGGTGGTGAGAGAGGGAAAGTGGTGGTGGTGAGGGCTATGAGAGAAGAGAGAAGGAGGGACAGAGGGATGGGAGGAGCGGAGGAGTGTCAGCTGGGGTGTAAGTAAGCAGAGACTCACAAATCGTCACGCTGACAACTGTGCAAATAGATAGAAAGCGGCTGACTCGGATGAAACCAAACAGTGAGCTCCGGCCGCTACACACCTGACCCAAGGTGCCCCATACCTGAACTGCCTGTCCCTCCACCGCCCACACCTGCTCTCTCACATCCCTGAAAATGCCACTACGAACTTCAATGCTTCGTCACCATAATTACTACTACATAAACATGAAGAAAGACATTTACAAAAGATATAAAGGAATCACACGGTTGGCTGAGTAAACAAGTTCTGGGAGAAAACAAAACAAAACCCGCATGAGAGGTGACGGTGCAGACAGGGCCTCGTCACCTCCTCCACCACCTCGAGGGACACAAAGGGCCTCTTCTGCGAGGAATGTTGAGGACTACTTATAGGAGGGAGAGACATGGAGAGTGCGCCAATGACTTTTACATCCCCAAGACACCAAAAGGCGGACCCCCACGACGCCACCTGAAAGAAACACCGAGGGACACAACCCCTGAAGAACGCCAAGGATCCGTGCGATTGGGCAACACCAAAAGACCTCTAGTGGGGAGAAAGACCCGTCCCTCTACTTCCTCACCGCCGAGTGTTATGAAGTACCCTGATAACTGTGTGTAGGAATACCCCTAGCAAGACTCCCACGGCGCTTCGATCACCGACGTCCCAGCAATGCATAACACAACGCCACGAACTACAAGTGATGGGACTACATGAACACCAGGAGGAGGAGGAGGAGGAGGAGGAGGAGGAGGAGGAG
>NC_059300.1:9079057-9084057 GCF_017591435.1 Portunus trituberculatus | reverse complement strand
AGAAGAATAGAATGTAAAGTAAAATTGCATGAAAAAGTAAAAAAAAAAAAAAAAGATTACAAGAATGCACAGAATAGTAAATGAAAGATAAACAAATACAAACCTAAAAAAAAAAAAAAAAAAAAAACCGAATGAGAAAAGAGAGGATTGGAATACTAAATACAGATGAAGAGGAAAGAAAGAAAAGGTGGAAGGAAATATAAAAGGATAGAAGCAAGAATATTAAACAAACGAATAAGAAAAGAGGAGAGATAGACTTAAAATGAAAAAAATGAAGGGAATATTGAAGACAGGAGATGCTTATAGTGAAAAATGTGAACATGAGGAGAGAGAGAGAGAGAGAGAGAGAGAGAGAGAGAGAGAGAGAGAGAGAGAGAGAGAGAGAGAGAGTATGCTATGTTTTACAATCAGAACCTTCTTAAAGAGTTGCACAATCAAGAAAGATAAACAAACTTTCCTATTTACAACTTCGTGTGCACAGTTTACTCACTAAGCACGACCTGAGCCTAAACCGAACCCTTGGGGAGAAGCGTCACCTTGAAGAGGAAGAGTAGGAGGAGGAGGAGGAGGAGGAGGAGGAGGAGGAGGAGGAGGAGGAGGAGGAGGAGGAGGAGGAGGAGGAAGATAGAGGTCACAAGGGCAAGTATTTCTGAGGTCACAACCGATAATTAAGTTACGTTTCTTCAATAACCACTCAACACCACCACTACCACCACCACCATCACCATGACGTCCCTCTCCTTCTATTCTTCTTCTTCTTCTTCCTCTTCTTCTTCCTCCTCCTCCTCCTCCTCCTCCTCCTCCTCCTCCTCCTCCTCCTCCTCCTCCTCTTTTCCCTACACCTCCAACTCTCATTCCCCAAAGGTATTTATTCATTCACCCTCTACTCTCTCTTCCTCAACCTAAACATTCGATCTCTCTTATTCACCTCCTCTACCAGCTGTTCCTCCTCCTCCTCCTCCTCCTCCTCCTCCTCCTCCTCCTCCTCCTCCTCTTTCAATTATTAAACAAAGGTGCAAAAATTAATAACAATAACGACCTTTCCCGCCACTAACAGAAAGAAAACAGAAGTAAAGAAAGGAAAGCAAAAGAGTAAGAACTGTAGGCGATGGGGAGAGAGAAGGAAAGGGAATAGGGAGATAAGAAAGAGACTACCAGCCCGTAACGGATTGATTGATTAAATGCGCCGCAACAAAGGGGTCATATAGCGCCATGCCAGATGGGAAGGGGAGGGAAGACCGGAGGAGGAGGAAAAGGAGGGTAGAATAGAGAATGAAGGAAAAGAGATGAGAGGAGATGAAGGGAAGAACTATTAGGGAAGGAAAAGGAAGTGAAGGAATAATGGGAGGAGGAGGAGGCGGAGGAGGAGGAGGAGGAGGAGGCGGAGGAGGAGGAGGAGGAGGATGAGGAGGAGGAGGAGGAGGAGGAGGAGGAGGAGGAGGAGGAGGAGGAGGAGGAGGAGGAGGAGGGGTTGAGAGATGAGAGGAGAGGAGAGAAAACGATAAAAAAAATAATGGAAATAAGAAGGAAGAGGAGAAAAATCAACGAAAAGAATAGAAATATAAAAAAAGACAACAGGAAAAAAAGGAGAAAGGAAAGAATGGAGAAAGAAAAGAAGGATGGGCGACGACGAAGGGACGAGAGAGAAAAAGAAAGAAGAGAGGGAGAATGGAGGATGGAAATGCTGAAATATGAGGGAGAAGGGTGGTGGAAAGGAAGAGTCACATTGCGTAAGAGGGTTAGTTACTGAAGGAGGTTAGGGTTAGACTGAGGAAAGAAAGTCACTCAACCCCCAAAAAAAAATGTCTTATTCCTCAGAGAAACGTCAATATACCGCTGCTACATTTACACACATATATATTCTACACATCTTACATATTTTTTTTCTACCTATGAATTTTCTAACAAACGAACAGTCTTCATTTTTGTGCATAGATAGCAACTTCCGTGCGTATATGATAAACTGACCAGCAAAACGACGTGTGTGTGTGTGTGTGTGTGTGTGTGTGTGTGTGTGTGTGTGTGTGTGTGTGTGTGTGTGTGTGTGTGTGTGTGTGTGTGTGTGTGTGTGTATATACGAGTGCGTGTCGAGCTGTATTGTGCCGCGCTAATTGGCGATTCTCGGTTCCGTGTGTGGCCGCCGAAGTAATCAAAGGGGACGTGGACAGCAGCAGGAAGAGGAGGAGGAGGAGGAGGAGGAGGAGGAGGAGGAGGAGGAGGAGGAGGGAGGAAGAGGACAATGATAAAGAAAGAACGAAGGGAATAATAAAAAGAAGGTAAGAGGATGAAAAGTGAAGAGTTAGGTGGTGAAGACATGAGAAAGAAACAAAAAAAAAAAAAGAAAGAAAAAAAAACAGAGGCGGAGAAAAAGGAAAGTTAAAGAGAAGAAAGAAGAAGTCACGTGGTCTTGGTCGCGGTCATGAATCACGGCGACTAAAAATTTCCATGACGACACGAAATGAGTGAGTATGATTGGGACACACATTACTAGGCTGACGACACGACCTCCTTACGCGGCTGATTACAGAGGCAGTGCTTGACGTCTTATTAAACCACTCACGGCATTATACCACTCACTCACTCTCTCTCTCTCTCTCTCTCTCTCTCTCTCTCTCTCTCTCTCTCTCTGAAACGAGGACATACCTTTCACCATTTTGCGAGAAGGCGATACTAAAGTTACCTGCCTCGGGGATGACGCCATTTCTCCTTCCCTTCCTCCTTACCTCCTTCCCTCCGTCCCTCCTGACATCCATCCCTCCATCAGTACCTCTCCCTTCATTTCTCCAATCCTTCCTCCTCAACCCTCGCTTCTTTAGCCCTTGGAAATGGCAAAAAAGAGCGAAAAAAAAGAGATCTGGAGGGCAGGCAGGCGGGTGAGGGAGGGAAGACAGACTAGAAGGGGACATGGATGCGAAGAATGACGAAACCAGGTTAAAATAAGAGCACGAGGAGGAGGAGGAGGAGGAGGAGGAGGAGGAGGAGGAGGAGGAGGAGGAGGAGGAGGATGTCAAGGAGGGGGGAAAGGAAGGAGAGGGTGGCGCCTGAGGGAGTAACGGTGCCCTGAGAGAGAAGGCGGGAAGTTGACACGCGGGCGTAGGATGGGACCGACGGAGGGAGAGTAGAGCAACACGCCATGAGAGAGAGAGTAGAGCAACACGCCATGAGAGAGAGAGAGAGAGAGAGAGAGAGAGAGAGAGAGAGAGAGAGAGAGAGAGAGAGAGAGAGAGAGAGAGAGAGAGAGAGAGAGAGAGAGAGAGAGAGAGAGAGAGAGAGAGAGAGAGAGAGAGAGAGAGAGAGAGAGAGAGAGAGAGAGAGAGAGAGAGAGAGAGAGAGAGAGAGAGAGAGAGAGAGAGAGAGAGAGAGAGAGAGAGAGAGAGAGAGAGAGAGAGAGAGAGAGAGAGAGAGAGAGAGAGAGAGAGAGAGAGAGAGAGAGAGAGAGAGAGAGAGAGAGAGAGAGTTTTTCTGCATCCGGGTGAAAGATGACAAGAATGACAGTTACTCCGGTAGATATCAATAGACAGGTGGTGGTTCAAGGTAAGCTGTGAGAGGAGGAGAGGAGGAGGAGGAGGAGGAGGAGGAGGAGGAGGAGGAGGTGAAATGTTTGTACAAGAACCGCCTTCAATAATAAAGAGAACAAGTGGATGACATTACCAAAACTAAGTCTCCTCCAACTTTTTTCTTTCCGACTCTCTCTCTCTCTCTCTCTCTCTCTCTCTCTCTGTGTGTGTGTGTGTGTCTCGACAAATTGCTTCCTCCTGCTTCTCATCCTCTTTTTCTTTTAACGCACACACAACGAAACAAAAACTCGTAAGAGGAACCAGCGCATAAAAATCACACACACACACACACACACACACACACACACACACACACACACACACACACACACACACACACACACACACACACGCGTAAAAGAAAAAAAAATAGAAGACTAAGAACAACATACCAAATAAGTCCTCCGTTTTTGTCCAATCACTTGCCCGCCGGACAAAGCCGTAGCCAGCGACGACACAATCTGGCGACGATCAAGAATACGAAGCGACCCGCGTCCGCCTTTTATACACAAGTGACCTCCACACACACACACACACACACACACACACACACACACACACACACACACACACACACACACACACACACACACACTTCCAGTACTAAACCCAAGACTTTAGTGAGTTCCGTGTGAGTTAGTTAGGATGATAAGAAAATAAAGGAACCTGC
The DNA here is from genome assembly GCF_017591435.1 of Portunus trituberculatus. Classification (NCBI taxonomy): domain Eukaryota; kingdom Metazoa; phylum Arthropoda; class Malacostraca; order Decapoda; family Portunidae; genus Portunus; species Portunus trituberculatus. Next base: position 9,079,830 of record NC_059300.1, on the reverse strand, counting down.
ATGACATTAGTAAGTCTACACGTAGCAACATGTGTTTTAAAATGTATCTACTTATGTATCTATGCCTGTGTCCACTTATCATCGCTATCGTTAACTATTATCTGTCTTCTAAAACTGCCCACTGACTGTACTCCCAACCTGATTGCTGCGTCTATTCCAGTCATCTATACCGCTTTTGTTTGAGAACCGATTACTTCCTGCCTTTATTTTTTTTATCTAACTTTATCAAGCTTGAACCCGTCATTTAGAGTCCTATCCTGTTACTAACCCTAACCATTTAGTTTATATCACTTATTGTATCTCCCCGCCACTTACAGTACTTCACTTTAATGGAGTTTGGATGCAACGGGTATAGTATTTGATTCTGCTAAGGTACAAAGTGTAGTGTTTGGCATCATCGTGCGTTGTAGATTTCAGTTATTTAGGGTTATGAGTCTTCCTCCTCCTCCTCCTCCTCCTCCTCCTCCTCTTTCTACTACACGTCCTCGCATCCACCTGGCGTTCTTCTGAGTCCCACGCAAGGTCCCACTCAGTTATGCAAGTCACACTCTGGGTATATGAGTTTGACCGCGTCACCCCGAGACTGTAAATGCTGGAGACAGTTGGTGGAAAAGAGGATTATAGTCTCGTATTAAAAAGATAGGGAGTAAAAAAAATAGAGGAGGTGGACGAAAATGAAACTGTATCCGGGATATCTTAAGATTTTGGGAAGATGTTTTTTTTTTCTCTTCATTTTTTCATGTTTTTTTTTTTTTTTTCGTCCCGACCACCCG
>NC_059300.1:9056557-9074057 GCF_017591435.1 Portunus trituberculatus | reverse complement strand
CTCTCTCTCTCTCTCTCTCTCTCTCTCTCTCTCTCTCTCTCTCTCTCTCTTTCATTCATTCATCTATGCCTTCTCCCCTTTATTCTTGTCTTTCAGTTCCTTCATTCTTCTTTCTATTCATTCATGTTCTTTTTCTTCTCCCAGTCTCTCTCTCTTATACTTCATTCTTTCTCTCTTCCCTTTCATCTTTTCCAGCTCTTCCATTTTCTATCACTCTATCTCATCTTGTTTCTCTATCATCTTTTATTTTTTGCTCCATTTCTCTACTGCTCCTTTCTATTCTTCCCTCCAATAATCTCTCTTCCTCGTCCCTTTCTCTCTATCTGTTTCCATCCCTCCACCTCCCTCTCCTTGCCTCCCTCCATCCCTACATAGCCTTTCCGACTCCACCCTTAACCCTATTTCCCTTCCCCAACCTCTCCCCATCCCTCTCTCTCTCTCCCTCCCTCTCACACTATACATCACACACTGACATGGAATAATCTGTGACCTTTTTTTTTTTTATCATTTCTCTTCTCTCTCTCTCTCTCTCTCTCTCTCTCTCTCTCTCTCTCTCTCTCTCTCTGTTCCAGTATTGCTCACACACACACACACACACACACACACACACACACACACACACACACACGGAAAGGGTAGTTAAGATAAATTGATAAAATAAAATCCACGCCACAATTAAGAACAATACACAAAATTAAACTGTAAACGTGCTATACAAAAGAGAGAGAGAGAGAGAGAGAGAGAGAGAGAGAGAGAGAGAGAGAGAGAGAGAGAGAGAGAGAGAGAGAGAGAGAGAGAGAGAGAGAGAGAGAGAGAGAGAGAGAGAGAGAGAGAGAGAATTACACTGACAAGATCCCGACCTCCAACACTCACCTCTCACTCTTATACTCTCTTTCTTTCCTTCTCTGTCTCTCTCTCTCATCCTCACCCTCCCACTCCCCCCGCCTCTCCGGTTCCCTCACCCCGCCAGCCCCTCCGTCAGCCTCACGCAGCCTCCTCACCCTAATAATTACGGCACAACACCCGCAGATCCTGAACTGTCGGTGGAGCAGGGCGTCTCCGTTACACCGTGCTTCCCCTCGAGACCTCACAATGACGGGGAAGGAACAAGGAAATAACGCAGGATTGTTGAGAGGTAGGTGCTAAAAAGGTGGAATGGTGGTGGTGGTGGTGGTGGTATTATTATTATTAGTAGTAGTAGTAGTAGTAGTAGTAGTAGTAGTAGTAGTAGTAGTAGTAGTAGTAGTAGTAGTAGTGGTGGTGGTGGTGGTGGTGGTGGTGGTGGTGGTGGTGGTGGTGGTGGTGGTGGTAGATAATGTGGTAATGATAAAGATAATAATATGAAGAAGATAGAGGAGGAGGAGGAGGAGGAGGAGGAGGAGGAGGAGGAGGAGGAGGAGGAGAAGAAGAAGAAGAAGAAGAAGAAGAAGAAGAAGAAGAAGAAGAAGAAGAAGAGGAAGAGGAGGAGGAGGAAGAAGAGGAAGAGGAGGAGGAAAAACAGAAAACTAAAGAAAAACGAAAACAAAAGTAAAAAAGTGAAAGAAAAGAAAAGAAGAAACGACACGAAGAAAGCAAGAAAAAGTAGGAAGAAGATTACAAAATATTCCCATAAAAAAAACTCAATAATTAATAGCGTCGACAAAAACATCAAATAAAAAAAAAAGGAAAACAAAAGAAAAAAATAACGAACCGCTCTTCACAGTGACCCAATTAAGGAAGCAAGACAAACGTAATTACAAAAATAAATGAAAAAAAAAAAAAAAAGATGAAAGAAAGAACAATTGACATGGAACTACAAAGGGAAGGGATCAAAGGAAAACAAAAGATAAGAAGAGGCAAAAAGAAGATAATGATAATAAGAGTGACAAGAAAGGTCAGGAAAAAAATACCGGTAAGAAGATGAGTAGATAAACAGACAAATAAAATCTTGGAGGACACCAAAGGAAAAATATACAATGAAATGAAGGTCAAGAAGCGAAAAAGAAGAAAAATACGTGGGGGAAAAAAAGAGGAAAATATGTGGGATGTACAGAAGAAAAGAAGAAAAAAAAGAGAAAAAAAAATAGCTAAAAGAATCAATGAATAACCGAACAGACAAACAAAAATTGAGTAAATAAAAAAAATGAAGAAATAACCACAAGAAAACGAAAAAAAAGGAAAAGAAAAACGAATAACACAAAAACAAGAGAACGAAAAAAAAACACAAACACAAACACAGGAAAACAAAAACCTCAAAACACAAACAAAACAAGTAAACAAAACAAACACAGAACAAACCACAACTCTTACACATGACATCACCATCTCGACGAACAGGAAGAAAACTCAACTTGCCCCCGACCCGACGTGACCTGACCTCAGCTCCCCTCCCCCCCACCACACCACACATCCCCCCACCCTCTCCTGCTCCACCCGAATGAGGAAGGGGTCGGGTCGTGCTCACACCTGATAGTATAATATGGATCCTGTCTCTGTTAATGACTCGCTGCTCCTGAACAGTTGTTTCGCAGGAGGAGGAGGAGGAGGAGGAGGAGGAGGAGGAGGAGGAGGAGGAGGAGGAGGAGGAGGAGGAGGAGGAGGAGGAGGAGGAGGAGGAGGAGGAGGTTGGAAACAAAATATATACTTCTAAAAATAAGAGTATGTGTGATTTGTTGGAGAGAGAGAGAGAGAGAGAGAGAGAGAGAGAGAGAGAGAGAGAGAGAGAGAGAGAGAGAGAGAGAGAGAGAGAGAGAGAGAGAGAGAGAGAGAGAGAGAGAGAGAGAGAGAGAGAGAGAAACTTGTTAAGCATTCTAGGAGATTCCACCTGAACTGTCAAGGGTACAGAAAAAAAATGAGAGAGTGAGAGACGGAGAGAGAAATAGATTAATCTTCCACGTCGCCTCACACACACATACACACCCACTCTCACTCACTCACTGACACACACATTAAATGGAAAAGTTAATCGTATCAATTGAGAGAGAGAGAGAGAGAGAGAGAGAGAGAGAGAGAGAGAGAGAGAGAGAGAGAGAGAGAGAGAGAGAGAGAGAGAGAGAGAGAGATTATAACTAAGAAGCGTAATAAATTCAAGTCAAACACACATGCACAAGTAATAATCATACTAATCTATAATTTTATATCAAAAACACCAATTGAAGAAATTTTTTTCTTTTCTTTTCTTAAGGATGTAAGTAATTTTGCTGACACACGCACCGCATCAGTAAGTAATATGACAAGGCTTGGGCTGTCTTCTTGAGAGAGAGAGAGAGAGAGAGAGAGAGAGAGAGAGAGAGAGAGAGAGAGAGAGAGAGAGAGAGAGAGAGAGAGAGAGAGAGAGAGAGAGAGAGAGAGAGAGAGAGAGAGAGAGAGAGAGAGAGAGAGAGTGTGTGTGTGTGTGTGTGTGTGTGTGTGTGTGTGTGTGTGTGTGTGTGTGTGTGTGTGTGTGTGTGTGTGTGTGTTTTAGGGTGAAAGGAAGCACACACACGTCTTGACAGCTGTACATGCCACACCACACCACTTCAACACACACACACACACATTTCCACTGGCATACTTTCCCTTCTCATCTCCTCAGTCACTTAAATAATAAATAACAACAAGCACTTAGCCACATATATCAGACACATTACATAACACTGGCCAACCATAACACTGTAGGGAAGAAGAAACACACTCCAATCGACAGTCTTGCCATTCCCTTGCCTTAACCCCTTCAGTACCATGACGCGTTTTCATATTCATTCTGCTTACTATTTGGTGGTTTGATACAGCTTCAGAAACTCATGTGGAGGATTAAAATAGTGAAGACTGTGACCATTAACCTTCTGACGGCCCTAGACCCTTTCTAATGTCAATAAAATGGTCTTATCGTACACAAATCTCAGGGTAAAAATGTGTCCCAGTACTGAAGGGGTTAATTACTTGTGAGAGGAAAGAGGAAAAGAGCGAGAGCGAGAGCGAGAGAGAGAGAGAGAGAGAGAGAGAGAGAGAGAGAGAGAGAGAGAGAGAGAGAGAGAGAGAGAGAGGAAAGACTGGAGGCGAATAACATATCGTCGGAAATTACAGTTCTCCCTCTCGCAAGTTTTTGTAACGGTGCAATTAATTATATCCTCAATAACATTCTTACTTGTCTATTATTTTTTGCACTTATTATCTTGTTTGTTTGTAATGGACTAGTAATAACGGGACCTTGTTTGCACCGTAGCTTGATGTGTAGGTAAGTATAAGTGCACGATGCTGGATTTCCTCACACAAACACACACACACACACACACACACACACACACACACACACACACACACACACACACACACACACACACACACACGGGACAAGGGCGTCATTCATGGCAATCTGTACCACTTGGGGGTTACCATAGGAGGAGGAGGAGGAGGAGGAGGAGGAAAATATTTACGAGATTTACTGCGCCGCTGCATCACATGGTGCCACAAGGTTGAAGAAGATGAAGAGGAAGAGGAAGCGAGATATGTGAGAAAGCAAAGGAGAAGAAGGGAGACTCAGTAAAGAATGAATGAAGAGAAACGAGGAAGAAAGAGGAGAAGAAAGAAGAATCAGAGAGAGAGAGAGAGAGAGAGAGAGAGAGAGAGAGAGAGAGAGAGAGAGAGAGAGAGAGAGAGAGAGAGAGAGAGAGAGAGAGAGAGAGAGAGAGAGAGAGAAAATATGTCTTTTCCTACTCACTCACTCACTCACCACCACCACCACCACCACACAGAGAGCAGTGAAGTGACCAGCATTTACACTAGAAAGGAACAAGAGCGCACTTCACGCCGCCCCTTCCACAAACACCTCTCACCTTCTCGCCCCTTCAAACCCCTTCAACCTTTCACCCTTCTCGCCCCCTCCCCCACCCTGCTATACTCCCCCGCACCGCACGCCACCCTCGCCCATATCCACTCCGCTGCATCGCCACTCACGCAGAAGGAACTAGAGTGCACGGCTTCCCTTGGGCATGCGGAGTGGGTGGGATTAAATATAAACCTGTTCCTCCTTCATCTCCCTCCTTGCTAGCCTCCGTATCATCACCTTTCCTTAACCTATTCAGTACTGGGACGCATTTTTACGAGTCTTGGGTGTGATTAGACGATTTTATTGATATTAGGAAGGGTCTACGGAGGTCAAAAGATTAATGGCCCAGAGTATTCACTATTTTAATCCCCATATGAGTTTCTGAAGCTGTATAAAAACGTGTCATGGTACTGAATGGGTTAATTGTATAGAAATATTCCCCATGTTTTCCTTTCTTATTGTTTTTTTTTTCTTACATGTGTTGTTTTGATTAATGGTGAGGTATTTTTTCTTCTTTTTCTATTTGAGCCTGTTCGTTATCATATTTTTAGTTTTAGACTAAGCACATTTTTTTTTCTTTTTTTTTCGTTCTTACATGTATTCTTTCAATTTCTTTAGTGAGATATTTTTCCTTCTTTCTTATCAGATTCTTTCATTTCATATTTTTTTCGCCATAATACATTTTTTTTCGTTTTCTTTTTCTTCTTCTTCTTAACGTGTACCTCTGAACTAATAATAAGCGAGATATTTCCCCTTCATTTTCTTTTTATCAGTCTTCATTCCATATCATTTCCAAGTATATACAAATTTTCTTCTCTTTTCCCTTATTCACTTCCTTTTTAAACGTCTTTTTTTTACTTCTTAAGCATATCTTGTCCATTCATATGATTCCTTATTCCATATCACAGTTTTTCTCGTAAGGTACAAAACTATTCTCTCACCTTTCCTTTTTTTTGCTAAACTACTTTTTATACCTTTTTAAACATGCTATTCTCCTTAATCTCTCTCCTTATTAGTCTACACATCATCCCTTTCCCTTTAATGCATTGGACATTTCTCCCCACTTTCCTTTCCCTTCCTACTAAAATTCCTCTTTCCGTCTTCATTCCCATGCCTGAGTAACCTGTTCTTCCATTCACCTGCCTCACTAACACTCTCATTACCACCTTATTCCTTTAAGCACACAAAAACTGTTCGCATTGCACTCCTTTCCCTTCTCTCTTAGTCTCTCTCTTCTTTCATTTAAACTGTAATAAGATCCCTATTCTCCTTCGCACACGCAACAATTAGCCTTGAACTTTTTATCTTCCACCTGAGACTCCTTTTCCCCTTGTCTTACCTATCTGAAGTCTCCTATTCTCCTTAAGTACATACAATCAAGCTGTTATCTCCCTTTATGTTTTTTTTTTCCTTGATTTCTTCTTAAAAAAAAAAAACCCTTCTCCTTAACAGACATACGTAGCCTGCTTCTATAAACCTCTCTCTACCACTCTCCCGAAACCTCCTTTACTTCTTTAATTGCATTTTCTTTCACAACAGCTCCCTTCACCTTTCCTTTCTCTCAATTTACCTGTCGCCACAAGCACCTGTTATCCCGCTAATTAAGCACCCAGCCAGCCTCCACTTAACACCTCACCTTAACCCTTTCACACTCCCACTGGGTCCTAATGAGCTCATTTTTATCCCGCCTCTGTTAAACTGCGAGTGGAATTAAGAGTCTTCATCTGTAACACGGTGGTAAGTAAATGCATTAATGTCTTTGCCTTTCTGTCCACAAGAGGTGACGACGAGGATTAAACTTCATCTCCCAGTGGTGTGAGTCAAAAGGGCAGCGGCTAAAGAGAAGAGGCTTGGCTACGCATTAAGTAGGTTCCTGACCCCATCAATTCCCCAGTTACATGGATTAAGTAGTCGCTGAATGCCTGCCTGCCTGCCTGTCTAGGATGCACTGCTCCCGCTTAGATAAATAAAGGCTGTTATTGCAAGATAGATACGCAAATATTTAAAACACTGACATCTGTTTATTTAAGTATAATAAGTCTGGTGCGCTAGATCTGAGTGGTATCTTTGAACCTTGTTGCTGGGTACACGAGTGACTGGCCATTGGATTATACATACTAAATTATTCATTCATTTGAATATTCACGATTTATTTATCTGCTTATCTATCAGTTCATCTACAGTGGATCTACAGTGGAAAGACGATCCACAGACAAGCCAACAGAGAGAGAGAGAGAGAGAGAGAGAGAGAGAGAGAGAGAGAGAGAGAGAGAGAGAGAGAGAGAGCCAAGCAATCTAGCCAGGGCAGCAACAACAGTAGCAGTACCAGCACCACTACTACCACCATCACCACCACCACAACCACCACCCTCATCAGCGGTCGCCAGCAGCGGTCACCTCCAAGTCACGTCCCGCCGTTCCCTGCTGAGTGCTGCTAAGGGAACCAGAGGCGACCGATTGGCTCAAGTTTATTCGTATCCTAAAAATATAGCGACCCAAGAATATGCAGAGAGAGAGAGAGAGAGAGAGAGAGAGAGAGAGAGAGAGAGAGAGAGAGAGAGAGAGAGAGAGAGAGAGAGAGAGAGAGAGAGAGAGAGAGAGAGAGAGAGAGAGAGAGAGAGAGAGAGAGAGAGAGAGAGAGAGAGAGAGAGAGAGAGAGAGAGAGAGAGAGAGAGAGAGAGAGAGAGAGAGAGAGAGAGAGAGAGAGAGAGAGAGAGAGAGAGAGAGAGAGAGAGAGAGAGAGAGAGAGAGAGAGAGAGAGAGAGAGAGAGAGAGAGAGAGAGAGAGAGAGAGAGAGAGAGAGAGAGAGAGAGAGAGAGAGAGAGAGAGAGAGAGAGAGAGAGAGAGAGAGATTTACGATATATCATCTGAACTATATCTAAATGAAGACACTAAATCTTACGTCACGGGAAATAAAAACTAGCAATCATGCCATATCTTGCAGAGAGAGAGAGAGAGAGAGAGAGAGAGAGAGAGAGAGAGAGAGAGAGAGAGAGAGAGAGAGAGAGAGAGAGAGAGAGAGAGAGAGAGAGAGACGGGGGGAGGAGGGAAGGCCACAAAAAACAGTTCTATTAATATCGCGCCAATCGTTCCCTCGCCCATCGTAAATCTGCATAGGTCCTACAACATAATCGGCGACAATTGACTCAACTGTTGCCCTGCGCTGGTGACGAACGGCCCATCGGCACTTGGTTACGCCCTGGCGGGATTCGAACGGCGGAACACTAAACTGCCGAAACAACCTTCTTCAACACCGCCTGCTTCCTTGATTTACTCCTCCAAGACTAACCAAATCACCCAAATACCCTCCGTCAGCGCCGCCTTCTGCCTCTATTAACTCCTCCAGAAGATGTTCATGTGCAAAGAAATGTGATTAAAGTCAGATACTTCAGTTTGAATACTTAAACTTTTGGAAGTATTCTTATCTTACATTTTTAAGAGGGTCTGCTTTTAGTGAAGGTTAATCGGGTTTTCAAGGGTGTTTCCATGATTCCGGTGCTAGTTTGATAAGGGTTCTGCACTTTCAATAGGACGAATATATTGATAAGAAGACGTCTAATCATCTCTGGCTGCAGTAACCAGTCCTGATGGGAGAAGAAAGCGTTTAAGAATATGGGCCAGCGTGTTAGTGGAGGCAAACACGAAGTCATAATGTAGCAATCAAAGGAAAGGTCGCCCTCGGTATATTCCGTTTTATTACGAGTCCACTAAATCATCTTGACTTATACGATCCCCGGCACAGGATTACCCGCTACAGGGACTCCGGCTCGTCTTTTACGTAGCCACATTTACATAAAAATATATGCATGTCGGCAGTCTGGTTCTGGTGAAGTTTATTGTCAAAGCTCAGCCGACAACATCACCACCACCACCACCACTACCACGGGCACCACCCTAGACCATTCTCTCCTCCATCACCACTATCTCCCCAATGCCTCTAATCCCCTAACCATTACTAGACTCCACTGTCAGCACCATAACCACCACCACCACCACTACCATCACCATCACTGCTCTTTTCTGCCCCTCCTCCTCCATCACCGCTATCTCTCCAATTCCTTTAATCCCTTAAGCTATCCTAGTCTAGACTGTCTGAATCTACTACTACTACTACTACTACTACTACTATTACTACTACTACTACTACTGCAACTACTACTACTACTACTACTACTACTACTGATGCAACTACTACTACTACTACTACTACTACTACTACTACTACTACTACTACTTTTATTATATTTTTTTCGTCCTCTCTCCTACTTGTTCTTTTTTTCTACCACTTGTTACTACTACTACTACTACTACTACTACTACTACTACTACTACTACTACTACTACTACTACTACTACTACTACTACTACTTTCCTTCTATTATAACTACAACCACCTTTACAATTTCTATAGACCACCACAACTACTCCTATTCCTGCAAGTCCCAAGTAGCCCCAGTGGTTCCCCAGGGTGTTGGTCATCCCCAGAGCGTCGCAGTAGCATTGGGCATTCTCTCTCTCTCTCTCTCTCTCTCTCTCTCTCTCTCTCTCTCTCTCTCTCTCTCTTCATGGTCCGAGGTGGCCGACCCTCACCCTTGCGCAACTTGGTGATTCAATTGCACGAGGAAAGGCGGGTCGTGAGGCTACAATCTTCCCATGGCTCACTTACAGACACACACACACACACACACACACACACACACACACACACACACACAGACAAGCACGCACATGCACACACATATATTCACACACGTAGAACAAACACACATTTATCCAAATAAGCAAATATATTCTCTCTCTCTCTCTCTCTCTCTCTCTCTCTCTCTCTCTCTCTCTCTCTCTCATGCACGCACGCATACACAAAAACACGGAAAGTTATTATCTAAAATCATGAATATGCACATCATTTTTTTAACACAATCAACGAAACAGAGGAGAGAGAGAGAGAGAGAGAGAGAGAGAGAGAGAGAGAGAGAGAGAGAGAGAGAGAGAGAGAGAGAGAGAGAGAGAGAGAGAGAGAGAGAGAGAGAGAGAGAGAGAGAGAGAGAGAGAGAGAGAGAGAGAGAGGAGATTAACTTCCAACTTACTTTTTTCTTTCACATATTTTTTTTTTTTGCTAATCATAATTTTCTTTACTACAATCAGCTGGAAGGCACGTGCAGTAGGAGGAGGAGGGTACGTCTCTCTCTCTCTCTCTCTCTCTCTCTCTCTCTCTCTCTCTCTCTCTCTCTCTCTTCTACGTGTAGGGGAGTTACGTGCTAAGCTGCCACTTGCCACACAATGGTTTCTGGAGCGCCACGCCTCCTCTCTCTTTCTCTTCTCTTTCACTCATTTTCCCTCTTGTTTTCACCTCTTTACCTCACTTTCCAATACTAATCCTATTCATATCTTCCCTCTGACTGACTCTATCTCTTTTTATCTTTCCCTTCTCTCTTTCTTTTCTTTTTCTTTTTCATTTTCTTTCGTGTTTCTCTATTGTAATTTTCTCTTATTTTCACTTTTTTTTTTTTACACATTCATTTATCATTCTCAAATATATCTTTTGTCTGATTTCTTCCTTTCGTCTATTATTTCTCTCCTCTTATATTTCCAATTCTCTCCTCCTGTTTCAGTTTTTCCTTCTTTTCCTTAAATTATTTTCGTGCACTTTAAGATTTCCATATGCTTTCTCTGACCTTATCCTTCCATCTTTTTACCTCTCTCTCTCTCTCTCTCTCTCTCTCTCTCTCTCTCTCTCTCTCTCTCTCTCTTCCTCTTTTCTCCCAAAATTTAACCAGATGTCAATATTCCCTCCCATCCAAACACTTACCTATACAACCCTTACACAAATACACTTATCCCTCTATCTCTCCTCTCCTCTTTTTCTTTCGAACTATTCCATTTCGGTTATTCTCCTACCATCTCATTTCCATCTCTCCTTGTTTCTTCCTGCGGCGGAGTCAAACATCCGTGTGTGTATTCTGAAGGGTGACCGGGGCGGAGGTGGAAGGGGAGGTGATGGAAGGTTATCAGCGAGGGCAGGAATGAGTGAGAGAGCATGGGAGGGGAAGATGTGGGGGAGCGCAGGGTGGAGGCAGAGGTGTAGCCAGCCAGGGGTGTAGGCAAGGAAAGGTGAAGGAGGCAGGGGAGTGGGTGAAAGAAGGTCTGGGGGTGAATGAAGGAGGGTGAAGGAGTGAAGGATCGCATTTGCACAACGTTCCTCATCAGTCTGTAGCTGCATCGTTTCCCAGGGGAGATGAGGGAGAGGAGGGAGAGGAAGAGTGCCACAGGGGGAGAGGAGAGGGTATCACCGGGGGGCGTAGAGGGGGGCGTTCGTGCGTGTGTGTGATTACGGGGGTGTTTGCGTTACCTGACCTCCACCGTTAGCCCCGAGGTCACTTGTGGTGCCTGACGGAGGGTCGTGCTGAGCCTCCGTCACACGACCAGACCTTCTGTTTGCACTGCCTCGCCTCGGGACGCAGGGAATGGAGGGGGATGGGGTGGCAGGGCTAAGAGAGGGGAAAAGGTCACATAGGGCCGCCTGGATGGGTCATGTGAGGTGGGAAAAGGTGGTTCGCAGTAAGGCCTAGAGTGGGCCTCGTAGGGGGAATGGGTGGGTCACATATACAATTCAGATCACATGAAGAAATAGAGTCATAAGTGGGTGATGAGATTCGTGCATGAGAAAAGCGGCACTAAAATCACGGAGAAAGAAATGGTGCAGAGGAATGGATATGATGTGAATTACAGGGTGAGGGACGGCCAGACGAGACAGGCAGGTCATGAGGAGAATCAGGATGGATCACATGGATTAACTAAAGACTATGGCAGGGTCACACGAGAGCAAGGGAAGGGCAAGGGATGAGGAACACAGGGTAGGATATGACATGGAAGAACTAGAGGGCACGGCAGGGAGGAAGAGATACAAAGAAAGACAGCGAAGAACTGGACCACAAGGCACAGCAGGAGAGGAAAGAGCTGAATCATTCCATAGCAGAAGCACAAGAAGGGCATGGCAGGATTTACTTACTAGGGAGGGTATAACTATAAGGAATGCAGGGTACAACTAGGTAATACATGAATAGGGTTGAGTTAAAAGCAGGATAGGGCAGGGCAAGACAAATCAGAGTAGAACAGGGCAGAGTAAAGCTGGGCAGGGCAGGAAAAGGAAAGGGAAAAGCAAGGCAGGGCAGGAAAAAGGTAAAGCAAGGTAGGGTAAAGCAAGGCATGACGGGGCAAGGTAGGGCAGGGCAAGGCTGGGTCACAAGACACGCCAGTTCACCGTTACACAGCTGAGGCGAAAGAAAACCCAACATCCTTTTCCTCGCTGACACACCTGAGGCACCAACGACAGAGAGAGAGAGAGAGAGAGAGAGAGAGAGAGAGAGAGAGAGAGAGAGAGAGAGAGAGAGAGAGAGAGAGAGAGAGAGAGAGGAGAGAGAGAGGAGAGGAGAGAGAGAGGAGAGAGAGAGGAGAGAGAGAGAGAGAGAGAGAGAGAGAGAGAGAGAGAGAGAGAGAGAGAGAGAGAGAGAGAGAGAGAGAGAGAGAGAGAGAGAGAGAGAGAGAGAGAGAGAGAGAGAGAGAGAGAGAGAGAGAGAGAGAGAGAGAGAGAGAGAGAGAGAGAGAGAGAGAGAGAGAGAGAGAGAGAGAGAGAGAGAGAGAGAGAGAGAGAGAGAGAGAGAGAGAGAGAGAGAGAGAGGCGAGGGAGTCACGAGCGAGGGGCGATAACAGGCAGAACAAACTGGCCGCCATCCTCCCTTAGCGACGTTGATCAAACACACACCCGATGCTACATCCTGACAATCTCCAGCTTGGCCCTCCCCTACACTTCCCCCTCCACGCTCGCCACACATGCCCTCCCCTACACATTCCCCTCCACCAGTTCTGCCCTGCCCTACACACCCTCCTTTACAATCCCCAGCCATACCCTCCCATACACCTCCTTGTCTCACTCCACACGTCCCACTTTGCACTAGAAAAAAATCTGGTTATTTTTTCCTTTAAGAGTCAAATAGCTCTAGACTTAACTTTAAAATACCCTCACAATTGATTTCTTTTAACAGTAATAATAAATGCGGTACCAATTATTAGCTCTTTGTTTTCTTTTCTTTTTTTCCTGCAGTTCTATATGCGTGATGCTTAATTTTCCTTGCCTTGGTTAACTTCTTCAGTACAATGACGTATTTCCATATTTATTCTGCTTACTATCTGGTGATTTTATACAGTTTCAGAAACATACGTGGGGAGTAAAATAGTGAAGACTCTGACCATTAATCTTCTCACCTCCATAAACCCTTCCTAATGTCAATAAAATTGTCCAATTATGCCTAAAACTCAAGGTAGAAATGCGTCCTAGTACTAAAAGGGTTAAACAGGTGGTGCTATATAATGCACTGTTATGAATTCCTATACAAACTTAGTCTTCATTCCTTCAAAGTATATTCCATTGTTTGTCCTCGTTTCGGTATTCTCAAGTTTATCGGCAATACAGTGTGAATAAATTAACATCCTTACAACTAACATCCCTTTCTTCTTTCGTTGTAAATTTTACTCCCCAGCTCTATATATCACTTACGCGCCCTCCTTACTCCCAAAAGCATGCAGTAGGCTTCCCTTTCCCTCGAGTTAGCAGCCAGTAGGACAATACGCATCATTTTTAATTCCTATACCTACTGCCTTGATTCATTTCGCGCTTCACAGTAAATAGTACATGCTTCCTACACCGAAATCTTCCGCATACTTAGCTTTTTCTTTATTGGATGGCTTGGAGAATCGTATAAATGAACATGCATATTTATTCCCTTCATTTATTTCTCTATTCAAGCTAAATTTCATTCTTTGGCTTTCCATTCCCTACACACCAATCTAATATGGCAGGATACATGGCATTCCCCTTGCTTTACATCCTCGTGATTTCTATATTTGATCACTCCGTCGTTCTTTTGTTCTTACAGTAAATCCCATTCCTTACCTTTCGAATTTCCAATATATCCTTCCTTTACAGAGAAACACACGGAATACTTCTCTCCTCAGACTCAAACAGCCATCAATACGATATACATTCTCGTAAACTCCACGCCTTATTACTGCCATCGCTGCCTCCCTTTGAAGTAAGAGGCGATAGAGAAATGAAACCCTCCACTAAATCCAATCCCTAATCTTCCCCTTACCTACTGCTCTTCAAGTAAAATGATCGACTATAAAAAAAATTACACGGGTCAATGGCACGTGGTAATGGTAATGTATTATGACTGGCTCACGGTGCTCCTTCTTCGCCTTTTTGTACTTCCCCTCCTGCAGACTCAAGCACATCGGCTCCTCTACATCTCGTCCGCCCCATCGGCCGCTCTGTGCTGTCATTATATCACTCGGCGGCTCCTCCCTGACTAACCTCTAATTGATTTTTATGCGCCATTTCGATCAACGGGAGGAAATGTAGTGTATACTTTGCTTGCCGACCCGTGAAGTTCTACATATGTGTGTGTGTGTGTGTGTGTGTGTGTGTGTGTGTGTGTGTGTGTGTGTGTGTGTGTGTGTGTGTGTGTGTGTGTGTGTGTGTGTGTGTGTGTGCGTGCTCCAGATTCCCGTCATGTTCACTTTTTTCTCCTTTTCCTTCATAACTTTGGAAGTACAACACCTTCTTATTATCGTCATCAGACTTTCCCTCCCTGCTTGCTTCCCACCACATCACCGCCGCCCACCACCATCACGAGCACGCCGAGCTAATGTGGGGCTTGTGCTGGGCTTCGTGGCGACCACAGACTAAGGGATTATTTTTGTGGTGTCCTGTGAGGGGTGGGGAAAAGATGAAGGCTAGCTGAATGCGAGTAGATGAGATGGAGCCAAGGGAATCTCTCTCTCTCTCTCTTTCTCTCTGAAGGCATCTATCCCTCGCAGTCACCTTGTCTTCATGATTTCTAGTCACATGCTGATTCACATTCTGACCCCAAAGGCCACACGTGATTTGGGAGTCTGCGGGGCGCTCGGACCCTAAGTGGAACTGTAACACTAACTCACTGGTGACACACGAACGTGTCTTCCGCATACTGGTCATGAGCGACGGTCGAAATGCCTACTGAACGATGCATTTTTCCCAACAACGAAGTCAATAAGAACCAATGGTAATATTCTGTCCGGGTGTTCATCGTCGCCCACACAACATGGTCTACACGCAGCACTGACTCAACGCGAGGAGAATGTCTAAAGTAATATTGAGTAGCAACAAGGGTGATTAAAACAGGACGCCAGGTACTCACCTGCAGGCGTGGCTTCTCCCTCCGTCAGGCGGATCACTATTTCACTCTGGCCGTCCAAAACAAACCGCGGCGGCGTGTTGGCCGCTACGGGCGTTCCCAGCAACCCCACCGAGACCACCACCAGCAGCGTCACCAGCCAGGCTCTCCGGAGCCACAAGTGAGGGACGTGGTGCGGAGCAGAGGGACGCGTGGTGGGGGCTGACAAGACTGTGTTCTGAGGAGGATGGCGCACCGTGGCCCTGGATCCAGCCAGGGACTTAGTATCTACACTTTTGATGCACTCCTCGGAAGCCCGTGAGCTTCCCGTCACACACACTACGGATTTGTTCGCCAAGGGCGCGCCGTCCCTTAATAACACTGCATGTCTTCTCTGAGTAAGGCACCTCGCGGGCGTGCCAGTGTCTGCCCACGGTGGCGTCATATTGGCACTTCTACAACAACTCGCCGTCTCGGACGTTGCACGGCGGGGAGGCCTCACAGCCACCCCAGACACATCCTCCACTCGACATTCCGCGCGACACACTGAGCTGTCAGGCTCAGAGCACCATCGCCGCGGCACCAGCATCTTCGCGGCTGAACCCCGTTTTCTATGCACCTAACAGAAAACGCGCGGGCCAACACGTGTAGGTTCAGTCATGCTCGTGAGGTACAGTTTTCGGTACTCGGTTCGCCTCCTGCAGGACTGTTACGGAGGCAGCGATGCGCCTCCTCTGCTGTTTGTCTCCGTTGCTCCGCGGTGGTCCTCACGCCTCCGTGCCACACTCTCCCGCCGCAGGGTCTCTGCCCCGCGCATCAAGCCTCGTCTTGGTTCGCGGAGCCGGAAAGAAAACCAGCTCGAGGTTAATGCGTGTGAAGACAGTAAGCAGCCTGATAAACCACAATGGTGCCTTTTCACCCTCAGCATCAGCCTCTGACTTGCCACGAGGCGTCTTCCGTTCTAGGTTGGCGCCATGACGAACAAGGCAAAGAGCAATGCACAGAACAGAGACGTCACACTCCTGTCTCACGCGGCTCCTTCACTTCCTCCCTGACGGCGTTCTGTGTGTCTCGGTTGGCGTCGTGGCGGGATGCAGGCGTGGCGCCGTGGGCTGGCGGCCAGGGGCGGGGCGCTACGGTGTCCTTGCGGACGCGAGACCTCCTCCCTTTGTCTGGGCGGCCCAAGACCCTTCACCTCGGGTCACCACGCTTGAGGACCTCAAGGGCGCGGCGTGTGTGATATCTGTGGAGCAAAAAATACAACACATATAACAAGATTCTTTCTATCTTCATCGAAGCAAAAAAATCTGATGATGAGTTGATAGGAAAGACAGGAAAAAGCATTCGGAGCGAGAAAAATATGACGATAAAAACAGGCAGCCGACATCGGATTTCATGTGCAAATAAATAAAATCTGAGGAAATCTGTGAAGAGCATAAGTGATGATTACCATAAATATATGTAGAATTTTCTTACAATTCTGCCCTCCTCCCTCAGTCCTTCTTCTCCTCCTCCTCCTTCTCCTACTTCTCTTTCATCACCACGAACAACACACAGACACCACACCACAACAGTTTCTTATTTCCCTCTCCTCTTGCTTCCACAGTAGTATAATTCCCTCTACGACTAAAAAGTAGTGCCAGGAGGTGGAAAGTTCAGCGACACACGGAAAAGCCTGCGGAGGAAGCGGAAGCAGCAGCCAGCCACCCAGCCAACCACCGCTACTGCCACAGGTAATGAGGAAGGAAGGAGGAAGGGAGAAGGAAGGGAGAGGAAGGGAAGGTAAATGAGGCACGAAACATGATAAGCTTTGGCAGACTGAGAGACATTAAGATGAGAAAAGTGGCTAAACGAGAGAGAGAGAGAGAGAGAGAGAGAGAGAGAGAGAGAGAGAGAGAGAGAGAGAGAGAGAGAGAGAGAGAGAGAGAGAGAGAGAGAGAGAGAGAGAGGTGCAAATGACTGGGAGCTGAACGAAAGGCGAAATTACGACCACGCACACCTGTGAGGTAATTATCACGAACGTCCCTTGGCACCAGGAAGATACAGGTGAGAGGGAGAGAGAGAGAGAGAGAGAGAGAGAGAGAGAGAGAGAGAGAGAGAGAGAGAGAGAGAGAGAGAGAGAGAGAGAGAGAGAGAGTATAAGGGGTGTGAGAAAAATAGTAATACGACCTCAAACATTAATATTCTCCCTCTCCTCTCTCTCTCTCTCTCTCTCTCTCTCTCTCATCATCAAAGTTTCGCAAGCCACTTAAGGAACATGGAAGAACGCCGTATAAGACTTTCACCATCGCCGCGGCAAAATAATGATAAACATCTGCCCAGGAGCGCCACGACACCGCTCTCATTACGCTTATCGCTGACCCCTTCGGCAGGCAGGTCACGGCGAGGATGGGGCGAGAGAGAGAAGAGGAAAAAACAGGGAGGAATACAAAGGAACGTAAAGGAAAACAATGGAGGAACAAAACAGTAATAAAAATATTTTAGAGAAAGAGAGAGAGAGAGA
>NC_059300.1:9046557-9054057 GCF_017591435.1 Portunus trituberculatus | reverse complement strand
TTCTTATTTATCTTCCCTCTTAAACCCTTCCAACACTTATTTCCTTCATATATTCTCGTTATCAATTTGTAATGTGAGTATGAATCTGAATTTAGTTTCTTCTTTACCAACATTTCTTCTTCTTCCTCTTCCTTCTCCCTTTTCTATCTTTTTTTTCGTTTTTCTTTCTTTCTTTCTTTTATATTTTTTTTCTGTTTCCACAAGTTCTCGTCTTTCATTTCCTCCTCATTCTTCTTCTTCCATCTTCTTTCTCGTCTTCCTTCTCTTCCTCCTGATCTTTTTTTTTTCGTCTTTTTCCCTTCAATATCTTTTCCTTTTTTTTCTTTCCATTCGTCCTCGTCCTCATCTTCTACTTACTCCTTCTTCCTTTTCTTCCTCCTCGTTTTCCTCCTCCTCCTGTTCCTCTTTCTCCTCCTTCTCCTCCTCCCCCGTGACTCAGCACAACACTTAGAACACAATCAAGTATATTGAGGAAGACAACGTGACCAGCTTTCTCAGTAAATCACCTATCTCTCTCTCTCTCTCTCTCTCTCTCTCTCTCTCTCTCTCTCTCTCTCTCTCTCTCTCTCTTTCCTTATTGGTCCACAGCCACTTTCTCTCCTCAATTAATGCTTGCTCAACGAGATAATTTATTTAGTCTCTTAACCACCGTGATTTTCTCATTTTCTTTCTTCTTCTGTGCATTGCCCCCTCGTTAGATTATTCTCTCTCTCTCTCTCTCTCTCTCTCTCTCTCTCTCTCTCTCTCTCTCTCTCTCTCTCTCTCTCTCTTTCATCATCCTCGTTTATTTTGCACTTCTGTCACCAAAAATAAATTTCCTTTGCCTTACAACCTTCCTCCCTCCAGCTCTTACTTCACTGTTTTTTCCTCACTCCTCCCTTTCCTCCTCCTCCTCCTCCTCCTCCTCCTCCTCCTCCTCCTCCTCCTCTTCCTACTCCAGTGCGCACGCAATATCTCAACCTGTTTATAAAAGTTACATCAGGAAATCTTGGTTGCGTGGTCTGCTGCCGCTCACACACACACACACACACACACACACGCTTCTGAAACCAATCATTAGATCACCAAGACCAATATAAGGGAACACACGAAAAGCTGATGAGGAAACACATGCCGAGAGAGAGAGAGAGAGAGAGAGAGAGAGAGAGAGAGAGAGAGAGAGAGAGAGAGAGAGAGAGAGAGAGAGAGAGAGAGAGAGAGAGAGAGAGAGAGAGAGAGAGAGAGAGAGAGAGAGCTACACATACGTTGATAATATACAATTTCTTCGGCGTCACTCAACACTACATTGCTCAATCTAGTTCTGCGATTGTATACTTTTTACAAATAACTCGAGAGAGAGAGAGAGAGAGAGAGAGAGAGAGAGAGAGAGAGAGAGAGAGAGAGAGAGAGAGAGAGAGAGAGAGAGAGAGAGAGAGAGAGAGAGAGTGTGTGTGTGTGTGTGTGTGTGTGTGTGTGTGTGTGTGTGTGTGTGTGTGTGTGTGTGTGTGTGTGTGTGTGTGTGTGTGTGTGTGTGTGTGTGTGTGTGTGTGTGTGTGTGTGTGTGTGTGTGTGTGTGTGTGTGTGTGTCTTACCATCAATCATCATTTGAACATTATACGATTTAACTGGAAATGCCACGAGAGGTGTCCTGTATATGAAAAGTCAGATCTGGATTAGGTGGAGCAACACAGGAGAGAAGGTGGAGGCTAGTGGAGCAGGTGGAGGATGGAAGGCGGGGGAGAGATAGAAAGAGAGAGTGCGAGAGAGCGTGTCTTTGTGAGAAGTGCATTATGGTGGCGAGAGAAAGGGTAGGCAGGGAAAGAGGACAGGGTATCGGTGAAGGGGTCATGAGGGTGGAGAGAGTGAGTGGAGGAGTGGGTGAAGGAGCCCTGGTGAGGATTAGGAGTCAAGTGGAAGCGACTGGGGGTTGTATGGGTGTGTGGAGTGTGTAAGAGGATATGAAGAGGTGGTTTGTTTAGTTTGTACTTTTATCTAATATTTTTTTCTATTCCACTTTATCAATGTATGTGTTGGTTAGTTTCATGTTGCATTCTTTCCTGCTTTTTTTTTTTTTGTTTAGTTTTCTATTAACACCAGACACGTTTTTTCATTCTTTTTCTTTCTCTTGTCTATTCTTTATTCATTTTCTCTTTTCGTTCCTCTCCTGTCTATCCTTTATTCAGTTCCTCTTTTCTTTCCTCTCCTCTCATGTTATTCATCTCCATTATCTACTACTCCTTCGTTTTCTTTCTCTATAATTTGCTATTTTCCTCTCCTCTGTCTTTTCCTTCAATTTCTCATTTATGTCACCATCCAAATACTTTCCATTTCTCTCTTCGTATCCCTTCTCCTCCTCCTCCCTTCCTTCAAACCGGCTTCTTCTCTCCCTCTCGCTTTCCTTTCTTCTCCCTCATTTTCCTCCCACACCCCCTTTCTCTCCCCTCTTCCTCACGTTCTCTCCTTTCTTTCTTCATCTCCTCTCTTCTCCCCTAATCCCCTTCTCTGGCTCCATTCCTCCTCAATCCTGTACTTCTTCCTTCTACTTCTTCTATTTCTTCCCTCGTACTTCGTCTTCCTCTTCGCCCTCATGCATTCCTGTCTTCCCTCATCTCTCTTCTCTTCTTCCCCCCCTCTCTCTCTCTCCTCCCCACTCCAGGATTTAGCTCGGCCCTCACCAGTGACAGGATGGCAGGTCCTCCCACACCTCGGGGCCACTTGAGACAATCTGCCAGCACTTTGTGGGTTGTGGCAGCTAAGGTGGGAGGGGAGGCATATGTATGTGGTGGTGGTGGTGGTGGTGGTGGTGTTGCTGCTGCTGCTTGACGGCTCGCTCGCTATTTATCTCGTTATTTCTTCGTCTTTTTCGCTTTATCTCTCTCTCTCTCTCTCTCTCTCTCTCTCTCTCTCTCTCTCTCTCTCTCTCTCTCTCTCATGTATATAATTCCCAAAACACAAAAATCTGATCAGAGAGAGAGAGAGAGAGAGAGAGAGAGAGAGAGAGAGAGAGAGAGAGAGAGAGAGAGAGAGAGAGAGAGAGAGAGAGAGAGAGAGAGAGAGAGAGAGAGAGAGAATGACCCACGCACACACAATTCGAGCCGTGAGAAACCTATGCCCCACCACCACCACCACCACGACCACCACCCTCCCCACCACAACCACCACAACCATCAACGCCCATTCCCACCATCAGTGTTACCTAAGTATCTCCTTACAAAACGCCCTGCTCGATACACAGTGCCCTCTTGATCTTACCAGCTAGGAGGAGGTCGAATGGCACCCCAACACTGGTAAAGACACTTGCAATTGGCGTTTTTTTTTTTTTCCTTCTCACTCTCTCTCCCTCTCACTATCACCGCCACTGCCACAGCTTCGAGGCGTCACCAGCACCCTCTCTCACACACCAACTTATTGACTATACCGCGAAAAATATTCCATCTCGTTACTTTATTTCTTTCGCGGCACATAGCATTCTTAACCCCTTCAGTGCCATGACGCGTTTTCATGTTCACTCTGATTACTTCCGCGATTTTATACAGCTTCAGAAACTCACGTGGGGAATTATTCTTCTGACCTCCAACGACCCTTCCTAATATAAATAAAACCGTCATATCACATAAAAAATATATCAAGGTAAAAATGCGTCCCAATACTGAAGGGGTTAACATCACGCCTAGCTTTCTTTCCTCGTGTCTCTCTCCAGCACATTGTTATAGTATTCCATGTAACGTAAGAATATTGACTTTTTTTTTTTTTTTGAGCCGAAGTTACCGTTGTGATGACCCAGTCAACCTTACGATTAAGAAAAAGAAAGAAAAAAAGATCGAATACCAAGCCAAATTAGGTCCAGATTGATCTACCAGCAAACCATCTTAGGCCGTGCCGGTTTGTACACGTCGCCAAAGGCCGTCAGGGCCTCCTCCTCCTCCCTTACTATGTACTTCCAAACACCACGTCCCGCTGTGTCGTCTCCCCTCAAGCCTTGATCCGCCTTAGGTCCCAATGCTTCACCAGGTCAGCGGTCCAGCCCTCACTTCCCTTAGCCCCGGACATGCTGAGGCGCCTCCTACAGGTTATACTCTCTTAACAGCTGTACTTTCGCCTGAACCTCGACACGTAAGCCGTTTATATTGGTTCCAGGTGCGCAGAAAGCCGATTAGTTAGGTCTCAGTGTCGCCAGAGTTTCATTTCGTAAGCAGCGGGGACCAGGAAGCGCAACTCAGTGTTGTATATATAAGTGAGCTGCCTCCTCCTTGGTCCTCCCAAAACAGCAGCTAAAGTTATGCATTTTCCTTCAGAATCCCGACACGACGGCGGCGGGACGAGCCTGGAAACTGGAAACGCGACATGTTTTTGTCTCGCCCCTTCTACCGCCGCCTCAGCTGACATCCACGCCCTCACTAACCCACTCCTACTCCACCTCTTCCTCCTCCTTCTTCTCTCCTTCCTCCAGTTTCATGATGCAAGACGCAGGGTGAAGGACGGACACTCGCACGCTCACACACACACACAGACATACAAACACACACGCTCAGCAGTCACCATGCAGCTCGCGTTCACCCGCTGAAGAGCAAACGTTCAAGTGAAGCATTTATAAATCGTGTTTCATTTGTCAGCAAGTGTTTGGCGTCAACAAAGAGCAGGTTTCGTTTAGGTTTTCCGGTTCCTACTTACTACTTACCATTATTTTGTTCTCGGCAGCCAATTATAGACACGGAGCCAGAGAAGACCGCCACGGTGTCGCCGCCTTACTGATGCAAAGTACGACCCACACGTTTCCTCACGGTCACACCTGAACGACTACTCTTGCCATAACGACCACGCCCCTCCTGTCACACTTCACACCCACCCGCCCACTGACCTACACGCTCACATACTGGCGCAATTGTTCTGTCCGTCTGTCTGTCTGAGTATAAATCTTTGTGTCTATGTGTCTCTTTCTTTATCTGTGTGTTTCTGTCTGTCTGTCTGTTTGTCTGTTTGTCTGTTTTTCTTTATGTAAGTATTGAGTTTGTTTTTTTGTCACTGTAAATCACTGTTATCTAATTGTCTGTGTCTCTTTGTATGTCTATCTTTCTGTTGGGAATATCTGTCTGTGTCTGTCTGTCTGCCTGTCTATCTATCTATCTATCTATCTATCTATCTATCTATCAATCTCTCTCTCTCTCTCTCTCTCTCTCTCTCTCTCTCTCTCTCTCGCCACATTCCACACCACCACCACCACCACCACTACACATCACATAATACCAGCCCACGTGGAGTCTCTTGCCAAAACGCCCACGTCCCTCTCGCCTTACCGACAAGCCTACAGGGAGAGAGTGAGCTGAACCCCGCCTCGCCTTGTCCCGCTTCACACCACGCCCTTAGCTAAACATCCTGCCATTACCAAAAGGCGCCCTCACCCTGCCCACGCCGGCCGCCACGGGACCAGGGCACGGCAGGACGCCACCTCGGACCATTGCCTGCTTTAGGGTTCATGGAGGCTATCACTGCTACTAAATAACAAGCTAAGTTTCGTCTGCTACGCCGTCAGGAGAGAGAGAGAGAGAGAGAGAGTGCATGCATCGTCTTGTTCTCAGGGTAATTTAATGAACGTGGAAAGTGTACACAAAGCAGGAGAAGGAAGAGAAGGAGCAAAAACTGATACCAAGAAACATATTAGTATCTAACGAACGTACCTTAGAATTTATTCCTATGAGTGAACTACGTGTGGGAGGACAGAACAAATTAGAGCAAGGAGGAGGAGGAGGAGGAGGAGGAGGAAGAGGAGGAGGAGGAGGAGGAGGAGGAGGAGGAGGAGGAGGAGGAGGAGGAGGAGGAGAAGGAGGAGGAAGAGGAGGAGGAGGAGGACTTCTCTATCATGCTTGTTAGTGTGATAGCTTTTGATAAGGTTAGACGAGGCGTGAATTAGATTAGACCTCATCTTCATCTCTCTCTCTCTCTCTCTCTCTCTCTCTCTCTCTCTCTCTCTCTCTCTCTCTCAATCCTAAATTCTTTCCTACACACACACACTCGACAAAACAAGGAGAGAAACAAGTTGCCAAATAGAAAACCTGAAATGAAAATGAAAACACAACAATATTAGCATCTATATTTAGGTACAGTATTGTTTTCCTGTTCCTCTCCATTCCCTCGCTTCCTTATCAAGTCCAGGAGCCCCGGACGAAGCATAATTTCGACGAGGGCCCCGGTAATGAGCGTAACACTGCTTCCCTCACGTTGCCAAGAATGCAATCAGACTCGCCCTATATAAACCTGCTCACCAATGCACCTCCACCTTCATGGCCTTTGACCGCTGCCACTTCTTCCACCCATACCTCTCTTCCTCGTCCACCACCACCACCACCACCACTGTCGCCACTGCCACCTGTGACTACTGCCACCACTGCCACATCACTATCTTTACTATCATTACTACTACTACTGTTTTCATTATTATTACTACTACTACTTTACTACAATAACAATAATAACAGCAATAACTACTAATATTATTACTACTACTACTATTACTACTACTACTACAACTACTACTACTACTACTACTACAACTCCTACTACTAGTAATACTACTACTGCAGCTACTACTACTACTACTACTACTACTACTACTACTACTACTACTACTTTTTCTTCATTGTACCACTGTCACTCCTAGTAAGACTAACCAGTCACTTTTTTATTTCAGAGCCACAGAATCAATCTCTCTCTCTCTCTCTCTCTCTCTCTCTCTCTCTCTCTCTCTCTCTCTCTGTCTGGTACATTTTCTCATCACCATCACTAGACTTTCTTTGACTTACATTTACAACTATCTTTTTTTTTTCTTTCTTTTAATTTCCTTGGCTCGTGTCTGCATTCCTTGGCTTGAGTCTCCGCCCAGCCTTGCACTGCTCCGCCTACACACACACACACACACACACACACACACACACACACACACACACACACACACACACACAATCACACACACTTAACAAGCACAAGGTATCCAGGAGACAAGGTCATTTGGTGCTTACGTGCAAGAGCATCAAACTCTATCCTCATGCAAACACACACACACACACACACACACACACACACACACACACACACACACACGTTGGTAAAGACAATGGACGAGAGAGAGAGAGAGAGAGAGAGAGAGAGAGAGAGAGAGAGAGAGAGAGAGAGAGAAAGAGTCTATTAAGTGTTTATATCCAAGAACATTCACCAGGTTGCCTCTTTCATCTCTCTCCCTCCTCACTCCCATTCCTTTCCTATCCTTTCTGACCATCCCCACCTTCCTTACCTTTATCCTCCCATACCCTATTCCCTCCCTTTGCCCCATCAACCACCTCCCATCTTTAATTTCTACATCTTTGTCCCTTCCTCAACCTTCTCCCATCTCTACCTTCACTCATCTCCCATTTCCAGCATCTTTACTCTTCCTATTCCCCCTCGCGACTCTCCATTCCTCTCCTATTCCCTCTTCCCTCCTCCCTTCGCCTTCCTCATATTCCTGCACGTCACCGCACCGCCTCCAGT
>NC_059300.1:9036557-9039057 GCF_017591435.1 Portunus trituberculatus | reverse complement strand
AGGAGGAGGAGGAGGAGGAGGAGGAGGAAAGGGAAGTCAAGTGGTGTGTAATAGCGAGGTCAAAGGGCGCCTGGATCATTAGTTTGACCTTTATTGGGCCAAATTATTAACTACTAATTGCAGAATTGGAAAAGGAAAGAAAGAGCGAGAGAGAGAGAGAGAGAGAGAGAGAGAGAGAGAGAGAGAGAGAGAGAGAGAGAGAGAGAGAGAGAGAGAGAGAGAGAGAGAGAGAGAGAGAGAGAGAGAGAGAGAGAGAATTATAGATACGCAAAAATTCGTGTGTGTATAGTGGTTTCGTACTTATTTTTCCAAAGACAGACAAGAAAAAAAATATATAGATTGAAAAAAAAACAAATAGCAACAACCTGCACGCAACTCATAACTCACCCACCGTCCTTCAAAACAACAATAATACATCAGTGGAGGCGGAAAAAATACACAGTTAAAAAGAAAATAAAGATATATAAAAACAACATACTCATAAATAATAGCAAGAACAATCACACAAGCCAACCACATAATTACTCCACACACACACACACACACACACACACACACACACACACACACACACACACACACACACACACACACACACAGCATTACGTACGCCACACACAGCTCTCATTCATACCAAGCACGTGTTAGGAAGCAGAACCTGTCACCTCATCACCTCACTCACTCAGGCAAGAACAAGTCAGCACGATCTATAAAAGAGAAAAAAAAAGGAAAAAGAAGCGAGAAAGGAAAAAGACGGAAAACTACTTACAATGGATACGTGAATATTGTGAAGTCATACTACGGAAAGGTTAAAGTGAAGATTTCGGGTATTATACGAAAAAAAAGAAGGAAAAAAAAAAAAAGGGGCAAGAATCTGTCATGCATAAAATAATCCGGTTTACACACAATTATGCAAACAATGACACACTTTAACACACTTTCATATATACATTCCCCTTAAATCTCACACAGCTATTAAGAAAACATAGATGAAGATATATGAAAGCGCCCCCCCACACGTACGCAAGACTTGAATATTTAACCATACACATCATACACCTAAAAACACACCACCTGAACACTCAATCAAAATAACTCAAACGCACCAAAACTACTAATAAGCAACAACATACAAGCCCACCACCAGCAGCAACACACTTCAACACACTGACAACAATATCTGAAGCCACACAAGTAACGATACAAATTCTAGAACACCACAACACTCATTTAAAACTACTCAAACGCACCAATAAACAAGAACACACTATCCCAACACACTTCAACACAAGCCCCATAAGTAAGCAACACTGCTACATAATTCTTAACCACAAATCTTACAACTAAACACACAACACCACAACACTCGCTCAAAACAACTCAAACGCACTAAGACGCACCAATAAACAAGAACACACTACCCCACCACTAGCAGGAACACGCTTCAACACACGCACAACAATATCCGAGGCCCAGTGCCCCGCCCCGCCTCACGCCGCGTACACTGATGAAATGATAGACGAGGAAGTGGTCGGCGGCGGCTCCTCATTATCATCCCTCATGTTTGCATAATGATCGGACGGGAGTGAGAAGCGCCTCGTACCAGTGACTTTATGCAGCGAGGAGGAGGAGGAGGAGGAGGAGGAGGAGGAGGAGGAGGGGTGATTATCATAAAAGAATACAAAGGAAGAACAAACAAGAGAAAACATATTAGTCCTTATAAGGCTCTACGTAATGAGATGAAAGATCTTTCCTGACACAAGGAGAGAGAGATAGAGAGAGAGAGAGAGAGAGAGAGAGAGAGAGAGAGAGAGAGAGAGAGAGAGAGAGAAAGAGAGAAGGTTAACAGGAAGGAAAATACTCTTAAACTTTGTGTATCTCTCTCTCTCTCTCTCTCTCTCTCTCTCTCTCTCTCTCTCTCTCTCTTCTACCCACACCCAAACCCCGACATTTCCTGCACATTTCCATAATCACTCAAGCTTTCCTTCTTCATATTCATCCGTTCCCCTCATCCTCTCCTCTCAGTTCCTCAGCCCGTCACTACAATCCCGCTCTCTGCACCTCTCTCTCTTATTCCTTCATCTTGCTAGCACCCTCACACAGGCGCCGTATAAGTGCAGCCCCCACCAAGACAAAGCAGAACCAAATGAACAACAGGGAGAGGTGGCAAGGCATGGAAGCACGAGTAAACGCTGCCAAACAAGGGCCAGTAAGCAGGGAACCCACGCCAAATGACAGAGATGAATGAGCGTGAAGGACGAAAACAGAGACGCAGCGTTAATAAATCGAGAGAGAGAGAGAGAGAGAGAGAGAGAGAGAGAGAGAGAGAGAGAATTCCTTTCGCTTCATAGTCTTATCGTTTTGAGTTAATATTATGAGAGGAAGATAAACACTTTTTTTTTCTCTCTTTTTCCTTTTACCAGATTTGTTTCTTTACTCATCCCTCACTTCCATTTTGATACATCTCCTCATTCACGTCAAAGTTGTGATCTGTAAGAGA
>NC_059300.1:9006557-9031557 GCF_017591435.1 Portunus trituberculatus | reverse complement strand
CCGCATTCCTCACATTCCTCGCCATATCCTCTTTCTATTTTTCTTTTTTTCTTTCTCACCTTTTTTTTTTCTCTCTCTCATTTTCCCCCTCCAGTCATTCACATTTGAAACCACGGCCACACACACACACACACACACACACACACACACACACACACACACACACACACACACACACACGTCAAGGTATTATATAAATGTCACAGTCCTGGATATCGAATGAGAAAAATTATACAGTTATATGATTTAGATTCACACCATCACCGCCGCCACCATCACCACCACCACCACCACCACCACCACCACCACCACCACCGCCGCCGCCACCTCCAAGCCGCCGCCATAGCCTGAGGTATTGTTGTATTTGGAAGGACAAAGACACTGGCTCATACTTTTCTGACTGAGAGAGAGAGAGAGAGAGAGAGAGAGAGAGAGAGAGAGAGAGAGAGAGAGAGAGAGAGAGAGAGAGAGAGAGAGAGAGAGATTACAGGCTTACTATATAAAGAAAAGAGGAAAAATTCTATTACACCACAAATCTTTTCTTTATTCCCTTACATCTCTTTGCAATCATATTTTAGTCCTCCATTTGTTTTTTTTTACTTTTTTCCATCCTTATCTCGTATTATCATCACTTCCCCAAATTATTCCCTCCCTCTGCCTCTTATCGCCCATTGCTCCTTGTCCCTTCTTCACTCTTACTCATCTTCCACCTTATTCACCACCACCACCACCACCACCACCACCACCACCAAATCGTAATTCTCATTCCCCACTTAATTCACCACCACTACCACCACTCATTACCCCTTCCCTTACCAACACCAACACCAACACCAACACCAACACCACTACCACCAACCATACTTGTTCTTCTTCCCCCACCAATACAACCACTACCATTACTTCTTACATCTTAATTTCAACTTCATTCATCACCACTGCCATTACCCCTTCTAAACCACCACCACTACCACCACCACCACCTTGTCCCGTTGCTTCTTCTTCCCTCTTACCGTCCTCCACTAACAACTTTCACAGGGTTGGGTGGCGGAATCAAATTTGGTAACTAGACACGTGCAAGCTGTGCAAGACCGATGGGGCTGCTTGATTGCTTGCAGCGCCGCCTTGGGTTACACGGCTACGAGATAACTGGATACTACTCAGAAAGGCCGACCAACTGACGAAGTAGATGACGGTGCTAGTGCTAGTGGTGGTGATGGTGGTGACAGTATTGCAAGTGACTATTATGAAACGACTACATTCTCTATATTTCTTAAGTGTTTCGCTGTACAAATAAGCCAGTTCTAGTTTGTGTTTCTTGTGCTGGTTGTGGGGAAAATCTGGTGAGAAGTGATAAAAGATGATTGATGATGATATTTGATGGAAGGAGGAGGAGGAGGAGGAGGAGGAGGAGGAGGAGGAGGAGGAGGAGGAGGAGGAGGAGGAGGAGAAGCGAGAGAGAAGTTCCGTGTGTGTGTGTGTGTGTGTGTGTGTGTGTGTGTGTGTGTGTGTGTGTGTGTGTGTGTGTGTGTGTGTGTGTGTGTGTGTGTGTGTGTGTGTGTGTGTGTGTGTGTGTGTGTGTCCTTCAGAGCACAACAAAGCCATTACTTCCATGACTTTCGGAAACGCGTAAGGAAAAATAAAGAAAAACCATCAACAACCCATTCCTGAGTAAACAAACCTCTCTCTCTCTCTCTCTCTCTCTCTCTCTCTCTCTCTCTCTCTCTCTCTCTCACATCACAACACCGGAAATGTCAATCACTTAACCACTAAAGCACGAAAATAAACACAGAATTGACTTCATGACCACACAGCACATTCCAAAATAAGAACTGGGAGGAGAACGGGAAGAAGAAACCACAAACAAACGGTGAAGTGAGAGTAAATGGAGGAGCGAATAAAGAGTGAGAGTAAATGAAGGAAAAAAAAAATGAGGAAGAAACAAGGAAGCGAAGACGACGAGAAATAAATAGAATAGCGGAAACATGAAGATGGAGAAGGAAGGAAGAGAATGACTAATAAAATGATGGAAGATAAAGGAATAGAAGTGAAAGAATGAGGAAAAAATGAGGAAGACAAGAGGAAGGAAGATAAGGGAGACATTAAAAGATGGAAGGATGTTGGGAAGGATCAAGGAGTGAAGGAAGGGTAAGAAAAGGAGGGAGAGAGAGAGAGAGAGAGAGAGAGAGAGAGAGAGAGAGAGAGAGAGAGAGAGAGAGAGAGAGAGAGAGAGAGAGAGAGAGAGAGAGAGAGAGAGAGAGAGAGACTGGGTAAGAAAGGCGAGGAAGATAATGAAAAAAAAGATGAAGGAAGAGACAGAAAATGAAGAAGAGGAGAGGAGGGAATGAAGAAGAGGTAGAGATAGAATGACAGAAGGGGTGAAGGAAGGGAAGGAGTGAAGGAAGGGCACGGAGGACACAACACCAGTCCTTACTGAGAGGGTTTTTCCTCCAAGTTCATGACACCACGTGACCACAACACCAATACTGTCCACCTCATGCCGCCACCACCACCACCACCACCACCACCACCAAACACCGCGAGCTTTACCGATGTTATCTTCGTTCTTTCCTTCCTTTCTTTTTTCCACTTCCTTTTCCTGTTCTTAATTCCTGTGGTAATCTCTCTCTCTCTCTCTCTCTCTCTCTCTCTCTCTCTCTCTCTCTCTCTCTCTCTCTCTCTCTCTCTCTCTCATATAGTCTGTTCTTTATCGTCATCTGCATCTTCACTGCGACCACACCCTCGTTTTCTTTTTCTCCCTTTCTCTTAGAAGCAAAGAAAGAAAAACTGAAAAAGAAAAAAAATGCAGTAACAATAATGGAAAATACTAATATAGAGGAAGGTTTCGGCGCGCGCGTGCACACACACACACACACACACACACACACACACACACACACACACACACACACACACACACACACACACACACACACACACAAAGGCTCCATAAGCGGTAAGGGTCGTCATGTTTGGCATTATGAGAAAAGAAAGTAAGCCTCGAGTTTGAGTAAGAGAAAAGTATGACTATTGTTATTGTTGTTGTTATTGTTGTTGTTGTGGTTGTTGTTGTTATTGTTGTTGTTGTGGTTGTTATGTTGGTGGTGGCGGTAGTGATAAGTACAACTCTTTTCTTACTTCTTTTCCTTTTTTTTCTCTCTCTCTTTTTTTGAGGATGTGAGTAGCGGTCTCTTTTGGTATGTGACTTTTGTGTGTGTGTGTGTGTGTGTGTGTGTGTGTGTGTGTGTGTGTGTGTGTGTGTGTGTGTGTGTGTGTGTGTGTGTGTGTGTGTGTGTGTGTGTGTGTGTGTGTGTGTTGGTTACTGTCGTGGTAGGTGCTGTTATATTACTGTTTGTGTGTACATATTTCAAATACCGCACACACACACACACACACACACACACACACACACACACACACACACACACACACACACACCTTTCAATTTGAGACTCCCTCCTTCCCTCCTCCTCTCTTCATGGCAGCGTTACAGTACAAGAAGGAGAGGAAAACTGCTGTGTAATGCTTGACATGGAAATTATTATTATTGCATCAAGGGGCACAGGGCGGATGAAAACCATGGGATGACTGGCTCAAGCTGGGAACACACGCAGAGCTGCAAGCCACAAGACCTGCTTCATCATTACCATTATGCCACACATTAATATTATGGAAAGTAGCAGTGGAGGCGGGGATGGTAGCAATTTCAAGGCAAGGCAAGGCAAGGCAAGGCAAGGTAAGGCAGGGCAAGGCAAGACAAGGTAAGGTATGGTAAGGTAAGGTAAGGTAAGGCAAGGCAAGACAAGGCAAGACAAGGCAAGACAAGGCAAGGCAAGGTAAAGCAAGGTAAAAAAAATCTCTCTCTCTCTCTCTCCCTCTCTCTCTCTCTCTCTCTCTCTCTCTCTCTCTCTCTCTCTCTCTCTCTCTCTCTCTCTCTCTTAACCACTCAACCATCTACCCACACCCACACACACACCTCAGGGCTCTCTCTTCTTCACAACCCGGAATTATTGAGCCTCTCTCGAAGTAGTAGTGGTGGTGGTGGTGGTGGTGGTGGTGGTGGTGGTGCTCCCATTCTCATTACTATTTATGACTAATGAATAGAGATGTTGAGGTCAGCCATGGTGGTGTTTAGGAAAGACGATAGTTATGTGTGCCTTTCTCTCTCTCTCTCTCTCTCTCTCTCTCTCTCTCTCTCTCTCTCTCTCTCTCTCTCTCTCTCTCTCTCTAACGCCCTTCAGTCTCACTTCCTTTCTTTGATTTCCGGTGTGAGGTTCTTTCTTTTCCCTCTTTCTTCCTTTCATTTACTCGTGTGTGTGTGTGTGTGTGTGTGTGTGTGTGTGTGTGTGTGTGTGTGTGTGTGTGTGTGTGTGTGTGTGTGTGTGTGTGTGTGTGTGTGTGTGTGTGTGTGTGTGTGTAGTACATGCACACGTATTATTTACTTTCGTGTCTTGTTTTCTTTGCTTTATCTTTTTTATTGTTTTCTTTATCGTCTGGCGTCCATATATTTGCCTTCCTGCCTTTCCTATTAGCTTTACTGTTCCCTTTCACTCGGTACCCTTTATTTATTTACTATTTTTTTATTATATTATGTTACTCCATCTTCCTCGCCCTACTCGTCCTCCCACCCTTATTCCTCCTCCTTTTCTGTACCTCTAATTGACTTTTTTAATTAACTTTTCTCTTTATTTATTCTCAGATATTCTATTACAACCTCCTCCTCCTCCTCCTCCTCCTCTTGCCCCACCACTGCCTTCCTCCTCCTTTCCTCTTCCCTACCTCATCCTCTTATGTAGCTTTGTTGCACACCTCTATCTCTATTGCCATTTCCCTCTTCACTCCCCCATCATCTCCCTCTTCTCACTCCCCAGCTGCTCCCTATACCTGCCCTCTTTCAGATACCTTTCTTCATCTCCGTTACTCGCCCCCACCCTCTCTCCGCCAACCCCTCCTTTCACCCCCTACCCGGAAGACGCCCTGCTCACTCACACATAAAGGTGGAAGGGTGGTGGGGGAGAGGAGCAGTCACCCCTTTCCCTCCCCTCCATCACCCTACCCTAGCAGATCCATCCCCTTCATCACCCCACACCACTACACCACTCAGTCAAGTTTGAACCGCACAATCTCTTTATCACCATCACTCACCACACCCACTGGCCGCCCTAATCCACGCCTACCCCACGCATGTCCCCACACCCTCCCAGACCCTCCCCGGCACCCTTCCCCAGCACCGCCAGACCTCCTTAGGGGAGTGACGCAATCCAGTGACGAAGATGTATGGTCCGGGCACGACAGAGGATAAATATGTAACAGAATCCT
The DNA here is from genome assembly GCF_017591435.1 of Portunus trituberculatus. Lineage (NCBI taxonomy): Eukaryota > Metazoa > Arthropoda > Malacostraca > Decapoda > Portunidae > Portunus > Portunus trituberculatus. The sequence goes on along the minus strand of NC_059300.1, from coordinate 9,026,238 downwards.
TCCCTAGACTGTCAGGTGTGTCTGGAGGCTAGGAGGCTGTCACACCTGTCCATTAAGGGAGGGTGAAGGAGAGAGGGGGGAAGAGAGAGTACCGGGGAGAGGAGAGAGAGTAAGGAAGAGGGGGGCGAAAGTCACGTTTAGACACTAGAAAAGCTGCCGACACGATTTCATGTTGTTCCCGACACCGTTGCGTCAAAACAAGTCGATGGCCTGAGAGAGACGAGCGGCCGAGGCAGGTCAGGGGAGGAGTGGTAGAGTCACGCTTCCTCACCACCACCACTACCACCACCACTACTACGACAGCCGCCGGGACACGCAAAAACTATATAGATTGGAGGTAAATTCAAGATAAAACGAGGGCATATTTTCCCGTCGCGAAGAGTGATCATAATGCAATACCGCCAGACATTGATGACGATAAGTAAGGGAAGTAACACGTCCGTCATCCCAGGAGCTTAGCCTTGACAGTAATTATATGGATAAATTGATTACCACTCATTTCTTATGTATACGATGCTGAGAGAGAGAGAGAGAGAGAGAGAGAGAGAGAGAGAGAGAGAGAGAGAGAGAGAGAGAGAGAGAGAGAGAGAGAGAGTTAAGAGGATCAGACCACTCTTTGATAAACGACAACAAGAGGCCTTTCTACCCCCTCTTGTTGCCTTCCTCCTCATCCCCTCCCTCACACACTCACACGCCCTTCGTATATCAAAACCACCCCAACGAATAATATAAAACGGAGGAGGAGGAGGAGGAGGAGGAGGAGGAGGAGGAGGAGGAGGAGGAGGAGGAGGAGGAGGAGGAGGAAGAAGAGGAGGAGGGGGACAAAGACAGCAACAACACTGCTTGTGGCAAAGACGTGAAGCAAAGGAAGAAAAGGAGAGGAGGCAAAGGGAAGAGGTGAGAAAGGGAAGGAAGTGTTGGAGTGGAACAAGGACGAGGAATGCGTGAGGAAGAGTTGAGTAAAGTGGGGGATAAAAGGAAGGGAAAGGAAGAGGAAGGGAAGGGATGAAGGAGTGATAAAAGGGGAAGGAACAGGAGGGGAGAGTCATTTCTAGGAGTCACCTCTAACTACGCCTGACCTGTAAAAAGAAGAAGAAGAAGAAGAAGAAGAAGAAGAAGAAGAGGAGGAGGAGGAGGAGGAGGAGGAGGAGGAGGAGGAGGAGGAGGAGGAGGAGGAGGAGGAGGAGATAATGTTTTGAGCTTAGAATCAGCACGTGGAGGGAGAGGATTAATTTTTTTCTATCATGTAGGGATTTCAGGTCTCTCTCTCTCTCTCTCTCTCTCTCTCTCTCTCTCTCTCTCTCTCTCTCTCTCTCTCTCTCTCTCTCTCTCTACCCTTCATGCACCACCACATCGCCATCACCCCATCACCCACAATCCAGTCTAGCAGCAAAATCCCTCCCTCGCCCCACCCCACCCTCCCTGCCCCTCCCCACCTCCTTTCCCGCTGGCCTCCTCCCAAACCCCTCTTCTCCATCCCTTTCCCGCCTCGCCTCCATCACCATCACACCTTCTCTGCCTTCAACACCTCTCTCTTCCCCCCCAGTCTTCTGCCTAAACACCCCGGTGCAGCCATAGCTCCCCCAGCCCTCGCCCCGGCACCCCCTCGCACCCCGCCACCACGAGACGCCCGCAAATGGCTGCTAATAACTGAACACAACAGCGAGGGAGCCACAGATAATTACGGGTCGGGCTCACCTCGGCACCCAGCAGCTCTCCGCCACATTTGCCGCCGGGATGCAGTGAAAGTCCGCCTGTGTGTGTGTGTGTGTGTGTGTGTGTGTGTGTGTGTGTGTGTGTGTGTGTGTGTGTGTGTGTGTGTGTGTGTGTGTGTGTGTGTGTGGATGTCCGAAGCGAGAGCGGAGGAGGTGGGGTAAGGCAACCGGATTCCTGGTCAGAAAAACTGGAGTACGGGGCGTGCGGGGGTCACTAGTGCTACTACCACGCTCACTGCCAGTGCCTGTACCCCGCCCTGCTCTCCCCCACTCCCTCCCTTACCTGCCTGCCCATACTCCCTCTCTTTTCTTCATATAAGAGGAAATGGCCTAGAGAAATGAAATCTATATGAAAAAAGGATGACTGAGAGATCTCCACACGTGCCACCTCCATCTCCACCTCCCCACTTCGTCACCACCCTCTCCACTCACAAATACGTGATGATGGTGGATAGCTGGCCAGTGAATGAAGGAGCAAAAGGAGAAGGAGCAGGACTATCATTCGTGCTGCTCCAGACACAACTTACAGGAAGGAGTGGCAATCAGAACCGAGACGAACTATCAGGCACAGAGGCTGACGGAGGGTAGGTAATCAGAGGAGTGGCCTGGCTGAGGGTTAGCCGGGGTGAGGCGCAGAAGGCAGGGGTCAAAACATACAGAGGCGCGACTAATTACAGCGCTGCATCCTTCCTGGGACGTGTTTGCCCGACCCACAAATGTCTCTCCATGCCATGCTGAGTCGAGAGAGAGAGAGAGAGAGAGAGAGAGAGAGAGAGAGAGAGAGAGAGAGAGAGAGAGAGAGAGAGAGAGAGAGACAGAGAGACAGAGAGACAGACAGACAGACAGAGACAAAGAGAAAGAATATTCCAGCTAACACCAGAAACAACGAACAAAGCGTCGGGAAAGTATACCTATATAGCGCCGCCCAAGCAAACTGGTCAGTCGGTCGGTTAGAAATTAATGCAAGTAATGCCAGAACAAGAGAAAAGAAAAATGGAGTGACGAGGACTGACGGAGAGAGGAAGAAAACATGACAGGAGCACACAGGCGAGGCACACGAGAGCAGCACATTACACCAGCACGTCCATTCAACGCCAACGTGAGTCCGCCACGGTGCGTAATTTATGTGTCCGAGTGCTGTCTGCTTAGTTTCTGCCTCCAGGTGTGTGTGTGTGTGTGTGTGTGTGTGTGTGTGTGTGTGTGTGTGTGTGTGTGTGTGTGTGTGTGTGTGTGTGTGTGTGTGTGTGTGTGTGTGTGTGTGGGGAGAGAGAGAAAAAACAGTGAAATATAGACAACAAACCACATTTTTTTTTCCTTTGCTTCCTTTTTCTCTCTCTCTCTCTCTCTCTCTCTCTCTCTCTCTCTCTCTCTCTCTCTCTCTCTCTCTCTCTCTCTCTCTCTCTCTCTCTCTCGTTCGAAGTCAGAAAGGGAAGGAGAAGGTAAAGCGGTGAGATGACACGGTTTCTCAGTATCTCTCCGCCCTTTCCTTCCTCTTTACACTTGCAGACACACACACACACACACACACACACACACACACACACACACACACACACACACACACACACACATGATGCCGCAGCCTCGCCCAACAGTGGAAGGAACCCAGTACTTTCTAGCAGGTCGATGACAAGATAAAAAAAAATGCATGTAACACGGCCAAACAGGTTACTCACCCTTAGGGAACCCAAAGGAGTCCAGCGTTCAGTGTTGTCCCTTGACCTCCTCCAGGCGTAGGTGACCTGCGGGAGGAAGTGGATGAGAAAGAAGCGCCAATTTTTAGCCTTTACTGAACGTGCCCCTCGCCTTCCTCCGGGAATGGTAAATATGCTGAGGGAGGCGTCTTTCACTGCACCCTCCACCTCATCCTTACCTCTCCATTCCCCAATCCATGGTCAGAACCACTCCCTAACCGCTCAATGCACACACGCACACGCGCACGCACACACGCACCCACGCACCCACGCTCACGTAGTACCTGACAGTATGGCCACACAAGTTGAAAGAAAATATACATGAATGTTTAAGCGATAGTCGGAGTAAGTTGTTTTACTGGCAAACTCAAACATACAAAAATGTGATTATGCAGTGTCCAGTCCCGCCCCGACAGCTTGTGGTGTGTGTGTGTGTGTGTGTGTGTGTGTGTGTGTGTGTGTGTGTGTGTGTGTGTGTGTGTGTGTGTGTGTGTGTGTGTGTGTGTGTGTGTGTGTGTGTGTGTTTAGTCACTTAATCATTGCACTGAGCGTGAACATTAAGTCTTCCTTCCTTCCTTCCTTCATCCTCTGATACCCTCATCTCTTTACCCTTCCTCCCACCCTCCATCTCTCCACACCTCCTCCTCCCTAACCTTCACCCACCAGTCCTCCATCCCTGAAATACGTGACTGGTGTAACTACAAGATCCTAATCGTAGCTTCTTTATTGGACAAACGAAAGGTTCTAATCAGCCACAAGAGAAACTCCATGACAAAGGCTTACTCATGCTCCCTTCCCTGTGAACCTTAACCTGTCCCTGCCACTGTGTCCCCTGCCTCCCCTCCGCTTCCATACCCCAGCTACATCCCTCCTGTATGCCATCCTCACCTCCCTGCTGCGCCTTTATCTCCCCAGCCAGTATCTCGTAGCGTCCTGCCTTCACCTGTCTTGTGTCTCTCATTTGCTTCTACTTCACCTGCTTCGAGTCTCATTCAGGCTTTCAGTACCTTGGCTTCTGTTGCAGTGAAAGGAAGGCAGGAAAAGGTTGAAGAGAAATGTGGTGCTGGAAAAAATGAAAGTGTGTGGGTGTGGATGAGGTTGTGTTTGGTCTGGTTATGTAAGGTTTGACTAGGTTAAGTTAGGTAAGATAAGGTAACGGCAGCATTGAAGGGTTAGGTGAAATGAGGTTGGGTAAAGGAAAATTATATAGCGTCATGTGAGGTGAGGTTAGGTTAGGTTAGGTTAGGTTAAGTTAATAAGGTTAAGATATAGAAGCATAGGTTAAGTAATGTTAGATAAGGCCAAGTTAGGTTAGTTTAAGTCTAGTAAAGTTAGATTAAGTTAGGTACGTTAGTTAGGTTAGTGTAGGCCAGGTAAGGTTAGGTTAGATTAGATAAGACTCGACTAAGTATATTATGACGGAAAAGGTGTGTATACGTTCTGGGGCTTCCTATCGATCCTCCCTCCACCCACACACTGGCGCCTCCTGCCCGGCCCAGCTCCTCCCTCACCTGTAACCCAACCCACGCCCAGGGGATCGCCACGACGGAGCTGTGTTTGCATCGCCTCCCCCGCCACACACACACACACACACACACACACACACACACACACACACACACACAAACATCTCAGGACCACGCCCATCACACTGCTATCATGTCCTATACATACATGTGTCTGTCTTTCTCTTTACCTGTCTCTTTCATCTCTCTCTCTCTCTCTCTCTCTCTCTCTCTCTCTCTCTCTCTCTCTCTCTCTCTCTCTCTCACAAGGGCGCTGGTTGACCCTCGCTCGTCAAGTGACCTTGGTTCGAGTGTCCTAACCCCTTCACACTCCACTACGCTGGGTTACCGCAGATACCTTCCTCTCTCCCTCCCTCCCATTCCTCCCCACACCACGTCCCGCGGTCAGGCTACAAGCAGTGGTTAAAAGGAATGTCAGTGTGTGTGTGTGTGTGTGTGTGTGTGTGTGTGTGTGTGTGTGTGTGTGTGTGTGTGTGTGTGTGTGTGTGTGTGTGTGTGTGTGTGTGTGTGTGTGTGTGTGTGTGTGTGTGTGTGTGTGTGTGTGTGTGTGTGTGTGTGTGTGTGTGTGTGTGTGTGTGTGTGTGTGTGTGTTGAAACGTTTTAATTATCAATCATTGGCTGTTTTTTAACGTCTCTCTCTCTCTCTCTCTCTCTCTCTCTCTCTCTCTCTCTCTCTCTCTCTCTCTCTCTCTCTCTCTCTCTCTCTCTCTCTCTCTCTCTCTTTCCACTCGCCATTTTCAGATTTATGTTTCTTTTTTCCCGTTTCTTATCCATCGTCACTTTTTCTTACAGTCCATTTTCGAAATCAGTCAGGCGCGACAGATGCAAAAGTCCCTTCAGGAGGCCACATAGAGCCCATCCTGGTCCTCCTCAGGTGAGAGCCCACAGTCCCGTGTCTTGCCATGCAGCGCGGGTCGCCCCTTCCCAGGTAAGGTCAGTCACTAATTGCCTCACACACGACTTGAGATGCTTTCCAGACATCGCCACGCCCCGAGGCTTGCCAGTAACATGGTCAGCCTCCACCCCTCGGCATCGTCCCACCACCTCTACCACCACCACAGCCACAACCACCCGCACGCCCCCTCGTTCCCACGCCACGTTCACCCTCGCTGCAATGTTCCACCGCAAGGCCCACTTCCCTTTGTTATGCTTCTTTTTCTTCTTTTTTAAAATTCTGCTCACTCAACGGCCCCAAACTCGTGATCCTTGCGGTTCGGCGGCCTCGTCATAAAGGCTCCTGCCGCTGTTCAGTTCGAGGCGTGACCATTACAGCTCTTACCGGGTGTCTTGATTGCCTCAACCTCCCGGCTTCCTTCCTTCTCTCTAGCCTTCAAACGGGCATCACTGGGCGGCACAAATTCTGAGGACTATGGAGATAGTGTTGCTGCGGCAGATCAAACTTGCAGTAGGTGTGGAGCATCACAGATACTATGTGCTCCCGGCAGGCAGGTGTCCTCGTCCTCACTCGATTCGCACCATAAACTTGGAGCGTCGCCGCCGCGCCAGGTACTTACAAAACTAATCATAAAAGCTCGACAATAATTTCATCTGCATTTAAGCAGCGGCCACGGAAGGGCGAGCAGGTGGCCCCTACGTCGCCCGAGGAGGTGAAGTTTGAACCTGACTAGGAGACTGAAGGAGCCGTGTGGGGAGGGAGGCGGGCAGGAAGGAGAGGCTCGCCAAGACAAATATGCTGAACTCGTACTCAAGCTGCCTGCAAAAGGAAGTTTAGGGCCTCTTATCTCTTATCTCCCGATCTTCATTTGACACGCGCGAGAAAACATTTCCCACACCATTGTCTGAGGAATTTACGTGCCTCCGAAGGACAAATCAAATAATTGTTCCTTTATTGTGGCGAGGAAGTGACAGTGACATCCCAGCCTGAAGGGCAGGTTGGACAGGCCATGGGAGGGGAGGAATGGGGTGGAGAGGGAGGGGAGACAAAGAAGATAGAAGGAGAGAAGGGCGGAGCAAGAGAGTAGCAGCAGCATCAGACAGGGCGGACACTGACGGTTGTAATTAAAGTGGTCAGGCTGTTATCTGGCCGTCGTGGGCGACTGTGCTCATTTATTGGGCAGCCGGACGACGCTGTGATCACGTTCTGTCAGCTCTCGGCTCTCCCTTCACCCAGGCAACCCGCACACCTCCCTATCCCTGCCGCCCCGACAAGAATCAAGTCATCAGTTGAAGATCACATCACTTGCCTCTACGGGAGCAGCGCGGTGGGCGGGGCTGCCTGTGGTACACCCCGGCCGCGGGACGCCCTGCAGTTCACCGCCTCCTCTCAGCCCGCCATTACACCTCCTCATCTAGGCTTGACATCAGCTCCATGCCGTTGTCATTTACTCGCCTCGTCCCTCCCTCCTTGCGCTTGACCTGTGCCTCGCTATCCTCCCGTTCACCTTGCCTTGTCTTCCCACCACACACCACCTCGAACTTTGAATTCCACTATATGATTATTCTTTATACGCCACTCCTGACTTCCACAAGTATCATTATGTGTCCTACCACCACCACCACCACTACCACCACCACTCTACTAGAAAACCCCCCACCTCAAGCACGACAATCGCCTCCACAAACACCACCACCCACCCACAAAAACAATTACCATCGCCATCGACAACCGCACCACGAAATACCCTCCCTCGCCCCTTACCTTCCCTCCCCCTCCCTCCCCCTTCCACCACCCCTCTCTGTGCATCTCAATAAAACTCTCCGTCTCGTTCGTACCAAGAAAGGTGTTTGGATTTCGCCCACTTTACCCCATCATCTGCAACTGGATTCCTCTCATTATCCAACCACTAATTACACCACCAGGTAACCTTCCCAGGTGACTCAGCTCCACCTAGGGACGAGGAGGAGAAGGAGGAGGAAGATCCGCCCTCTCCCTCCAGGCTATTTTGCTTAGTCGAGACCAGACAGTGAGTTTATGATGAGAGAGAAAATGAAAAAGATGTGAAAGAGGTAGAAGAGAAGGAGGGAGAGGTGACTCGAAGGACAGAAGGGAAAAATATAAAGAAAATGTTAGAGATAGTAGTAGAAGAAGAAGAAGAAGAAGAAGAAGAAGAAGAAGAAGAAGAAGAAAATTGAAAAAAAGAACACAGTGAAGGACGTGCGGGAGAAGTCAGCAGACGGGTGGAAGATTGGAGCAGCAGCACAAGCAGCAGCTGAAATGGCGCGCCTTGATTGGTAATTACATAAATTTCACGGCTATGCAACACACGTCTGTGGTCCGACGCCAGGGGGGGGGGGAAAACATCTGTGCTGCTGTATGCTGTAGCGCTTTGGACGACGAGGAAGAGAAGAAAGAGAAGAGTGAAAAGGAGCAACAGCAAAAGGAACGTTCGCCCGTCTCACAATGTACTCCGCCTTTCCAAGCACCTCCCACCTTGGCCTCCTCCTGCCCTTTGTGGTCCCTTTCCTCAAGTGTTTTGCAAAGGAGTGAATCTTTTCTACCCCGGAGACGCAATTATTCCGCCAAACACAGCGCCCCCTCACCCAGCCTCGGCTACACACCAGAGGGAGGAGCGACGAAGATGCCACGGCAGGCTGTCACACGAAGGACGGGAGGAAGGGTGGCGGGCGCTGCTGTCACACCACCCGCAACGATCACAGACGGCACCCGCGCCCTGCGACGCCCTCCTGCTGGGCTACAGTGAGTGGCGTGGCAGACATTATGAAAATTTTCTCCCTTATGACTACCCATTCCCGCACGGCGCCTCGGGGCACTAGCGACCCCTTCGTGTGCAAGGCTGACCCCGCCTTCCCTTCCTCCATCCAGTGGACACTACCTTTCTGGCGCCACAGTCTACCTATTTGTGGAACACCCTTCCCGCCTGAACATTTCTCTGCCAGCGGGAGGCCGCTCATGGTGTCCTTTCATCTGATTGCACGTAATTCTTCACGTCAAGACCTCAACTCACAGTCATTCTCCCTTGTCTGGACAGTGTCCCTCTCCCCGCGGGCATGAAGGAGCAGTGCTGCGCACGGCGACTGTCGGAACTGGCGGGGTGAAGGTGGCGGATGCGGGCCACACACCTCTGAAGGAACGACGACAGGCTTTATTGGAGGGCAGGAGGCAGGCACCGAGGAGGGCGTGGCGGTAGCTGTAAAAACTTGCTTTATAGAGGTTCACTGGGGTGAAGGGAGAGAGGAAGGATGATAGGGACGCCTCACTTACCCATCGAGGGCGCGGCGGGGGGCGGATGAGCGGGGCAGCCTGTGGCGGGCTGCTGCGGCGGGTTATTAGGTATGTAAAGCAGCGCCGTGATGGGGGAGGGGCGGGGGGCACCGGGAAGGAGGTATTCGGTGTCTCCTTTTGAGTAATAAGATCGCCTTCAGATGCCATGATAACCCACCGTCCTCCCTCCCCCCCCTCCACACGCACCCAGACCCTTCCTCCTCTTCCTGCAGGTTCTCCTCTTCCACTCACGTATGCATGAGTACTCTGCAACCTCCTGCTCTTCCTCCTCCTCCGCTCTTGTTGCATTCCACTTTTACTCTCTTTGTTATCTTCTGTTTACTCTTATACTCTTACTTTTTCAGCTTTTTCTCGTCTTCATTTCACTGTATCATTACTATTATCATTATTACCATCATCTTTACTATCATTGTTATTACTATCATCTCCCATCATTACTTTACTTCCAGGCACTCCTTCCCTTCCTCAGCTTCATCCTCCTTCACACCAGTTCACCCTACATACCACCGGCCCCGCACCCACACCGTGTCCAGACACCGTACCGCACCGCAAAGAAAGAGCAGGGAGGGAGATTCGAGGGAGAGGATCGAAAGGGAGCGAGCAAGACCAGGAGGAGAAGGAGGAAGAAGAGGAAGAGGAGGAGGGTGATCGAGAAGAGTAATATTCATAATTCATTTGTGGTCAGTTACTCGCCATGCATGATTCAGTTGGATCCTCTTAGCAATTCATCTCAATCCGCTCCCACGACGTAACTCAATTCCCTTTCAAATGCTGCAAGATGAATCCCACACGCAACGCTTCTCCGGCGATGGCGATTATTTAAGGCACACAGGCAATAAATATTTCTGAGTAGATACGCCTTATAATACCACATACATATTCTGGTGGTGGTGGTGGTGGTGGTGGTGGTGGTGAGACAGGGTTACTGGGTGATGCTATATTTCATTTCTAAGCCTAAGTAAGTATTTATCTCTCTCCTTTTCTTCTTGTTAGTGCTAATGCTAGTGCTGCTTCTAGTCGTACTACCACCGCTGCTGCTCCTGCTGGTTCTGACGCTGCTGTTGCAAGCCAAGGCGCACAGGGATGAAATATAGTAGCAGTGGTGGTGGTCGTGGTGGTGAACTGTATTTCATCTTAAGAGCCTATGAGTTATTCTTTCCTACTTCTTCCTCTTCCTCTTCTTTTTCGAGGCGCCGGGAGGTCGACCTATACTCCGGTAAGGCTAAGTGGCTGGTGAATAAAATGAATGACAATGAATCAGTGTCCTCCAGATGCTGGTTCTGCTACTGGAGAATGCCCCGCGCCTCGCTTCTTACGTCACGGGTACGGCGCCAACCTCGGTGCATGGCTGGGGTGGAGGATGTTGGGAGCAGGGAGGGAGAGACAGCCGTGGTGCAGGGTGAACAGAAGGTGCGTGGGTGGGGGAGAGAAGATGGTCGATTGCGTTGGTTGTTTGGGAGTGTGAGTGAGTGAAAAAAGAGACGAGACGAGATTAGGTGAGACGAGACGAGACGAGACGAGATTAGGTGAGACGAGAAGAGACGAGATGAGATTAGAGGAGATGAGACGAGATAAGACGAGAGGAGACAAGACGAGACGAGACGAGACAAGACGAGACGAGACGAGACAAGACGAGACAAGACTAGACGAAACGTGACAAGACAAGACGAGACGAGACGTGACGAAATTAGACGAGACGAGACAAGACAAGACGAGACGAGATTAGACGAGACGAGACGAGATGAGACAAGACGAGACGAGACGAGACGAGACGAGACGAGAGAGAGAGAGAGAGAGAGAGAGAGAGAGAGAGAGAGAGAGAGAGAGAGAGAGAGAGATTTTCTTCAGTGACATCAGAATGAGCGGAGGAAGAGAAGAAGAAAGATGAAGTCGGAGTGAGAATGGAGGAGGAGGAGGAGGAGGAGGAGGAGGAGGATAACGACAAGGAGACGAAGAAAAGATAGGTACATGTGAAGAAAGAAGAGACGAAGAGGAGGAGAACGAGGAGGAAGAGGAAGAGGAGGAGATGGTTACGGTGTTGGAGAAAGAAGAGATGGGGGGAATGATGGAGGTGGTGGAGGAAACATAGGAGGAGGTGGTGTTTAGTCTCATGTGGAAGAGGGAAGAGGGAGAAGAGGAGCGAGAACCCAAAAAGATAATGAAGGAAGACTGAGCGGGGAGTGGCACTGATGATACTGAGGAGAGTATATGACAGTGGAAGAAGATAGAGGAAAGCGGAAAAAATGGAGGAAATAATGAAGGAAGTGGAGACACTGGAGGTAATAACGAGGAGGGAGAGGAGGAGGAGGAGGAGGAGGAAGAGGGAGAAGAGAATGTGTGGTGGTGAAGAAGATAAGGATGGCGAGAGTGGAAGAAAGTGATGACAGTGGTGGAGGAACGGTGATGAAGGTAAGGAGTGGTGGTGGTGGTGGTGGAGGTGGTGTCATCAGTGCTGGGGACACATGATGCGCTGAGGGGCAAGACAGTGCTGGCCAACACCCGTAAGATGATCACAGGAGGCAGAGTTGACCGGCCCCTGAACCTCCTCCTCCTCCTCCTCCACGTTATCCTCTTCTCTTTCTTCTCTTCACGATCCCTTCATTCCCTCCTTCTTTCCCTCTGTCCCTCCCTTCCCGTCCTCCACTTGCTCAATCCCTCTTTTTTTTCTATCCTTTTGTCCCTCCATCCTTCCTCCTCTCTTTCTCTCCCTCCTCGCCTTCCACTTCCTCGACCCTTCCTTTCTTTCGCTTTGTCCCTTCATTCGTCTTTCTCTCCTTCCCTCCTTGTCTTCCACTTCCTCAATCTTCCCTTTCAGTCCCTCTGTTTTTGCATTCCTTCTCCTTTCTCGTGTTTCTTCCTCTTTTATAATTCCTTCATCTTTTCTAAATTAATACCACGCATGTATTTTCATTCTTTATCAGTCTTGTCTTTCATTCTTTATCGGTTTTGTTTTTCTTCAATATTTTCTTGAATTTTCCTTCTTAGCTTCATTCCATCTCTTATACTTTGTTTTTCTTCCTTCTATTGTCTTTCTGCTATTGATATCACTATTTATTTTCACACTGTGTAAGTTAGGGGGATGTCACACAGCGTAGAGAAGCAGTGGGTAGAGACAGGTGCGGTCGAGGGAGTGTGGGAGTAAGAAGCAGGGCGCTGAGTCTGAAGTGAAGTGTGGGTATAAGAGGAGAGAGAAAATAAGAAGAGAAAGGGAAGAAGGGAGATAAAATGTTTTCTTTCCGTCTTAGAAGAGGCTAAATTTCTGTGTACGAGTGGCGACTGGCAGGAGACTTAGCTCAAATGTGTGTAAATCCAACCGTGGAGAGTACTCGTGGCTGTCTGGATGATGGGGTAGCCTTGTCTGGGGCCCTCTGGGGATGTTGTGTGTCCTCAAGATGGTTCCACTTAACATAAACTGTGAGTCTAATAGATGTCCACGCTTATCAAGAACTGTGTCCCCTTAGATATTCCCGCCTAACATAACTAGTGTCCACAAAAAGATGTCCCCACTTAACATGAACTGTTTATCCCCAAAAGAATATTCCCTCTTACCAAAAACAGTGTCAGAAAGACTTCTCTATTTAGCATAAACGGTCTCCAAATGATGTCTCCACTTAACCCCTTCAGCACTGAAACGCATTTTTATCTTGAGTTTGGGTATAATTAGACGATTTTATTGACATTAGCACGGGTCTACAGAGATCAGAAATTTAATAGCCAGTCTTCACCATTTGTATCCCCACGATAAGTTTCTGAAGCTGTGTCAAATAACAAAGAGTAAGCAGAATAAATATGAAAACGTGTCCTGGTACTGAAGGGGTTAAACATGAACTGACTCTCCCCTCCCCTCCGCAGATATTCTCAATTAAGATATCCCCCACTTAACATAAATTCTCAAGTTGTTTGGGCACCTCCGAGGCGTGTTGTAGGCAATGGAGAAATTCCCACCACCCTACTTATGACGACCTGGCAGTGGTGGTGAGGCGAGGCGAGGTAAGGTGACAGCTGGCGTGAAAGTTACAGGCTTCTAGTTCCGGGACATTGAGGTGTATCAGACTAACCTATCAGCCATTGAGCGCCACTTGTTGCTAATATAATCACGGCATAAATTCTTGTTATCTGGACTTGCTGTGGTCTCAGGCATTCAGGAACGTTTCTCGCCTGACCACCTGTAAGGGAGTAGCAGGTTGCCGCCCTGTACAGCATTAACACAGGCACTCCGTTACCCACAGCAGGGGTCTGGGTGCTCACTGACTTAATTTGATAGACTACGTGAAAGAATAGAGAGGAAAATTTCGTGACAAGACAGGAAAAATAATGAATACACTAATGGAGAGAGAGAGAGAGAGAGAGAGAGAGAGAGAGAGAGAGAGAGAGAGAGAGAGAGAGAGAGAGAGAGAGAGAGAGAGAGAGAGAGAGAGAGAGAGAGAGAGAGAGAGAGAGAGAGAGAGAGAGTACATTATATTTACCACAGGAGAGAGGAATAACAACAACAAGCCTTAAATCGACCATATAACAACAACAATCATTTCCACCCGACTGTAACCTTGCAAACAAAAACAAACCTTCCCCACCCACACACACACACACACACACACACACACACACACACACACACACACACACACACACACACACAAACAGACCCATTACCTCACCACACATAACATAACAGCTAGCAGTCCGCAGACACAGCACAGAACGCCAAGAACAAACACACCACCACGATCCCGACACTATAAACACCACTCCTAACACGGTCACTCCCTCCAAGCATCACCACCACAAACACCACAATTACCTGGTGATGATTATCTCACCTCAACACCACCACCACCACCACCACAACTATTGACCCTCACCGTCTTCCTACTATTACTACTACTACTACTATTACTTCTGCTTCATCCAATCTAACATCACACAGTACGTAAGCGCCAGACAGCAGTGTGAGGTGAGTTGAGGCCTGGAGGGGAGCTTGGTGATGGGGAGAGGAGACGAAGCAGGAAGTCAGGTGAAGTGAGATGCCTCGCTAGGGCAGGTGAGGAGGCGGACAGGTAGCTACAAGGTACAAGAAATAGCGGGACAAGAGTGATTCGTGTAGCAACTTTAGTGTTTTGTGGGGCGGTTCGTGTTGCTACAATTTGGTGTTCATTTCTGTACAGGTGTCTTTGGGTTGTTTGTGGTGGCTGGGAAGGGGAGAGGAGGAGGAGGAGGAGGAGGTACAAAAATAATAGTAATGAAGGCAGCAGGTTTGGCATTGACCTGACGCGAATTCCAATGTGGTTGATATTACTTCCATTACATTCCCTCCTCCTCCTCCTCCTCCTCCTCCTCCTCCTCCTCCTCCTCCTCCTCCTCCTACAAACTCCAAAGGGAAGAGCCTGGTATGTGTTCGCCAGAGGGAAACATGCGGAAAAAAAGGGGCAGGTGTGATGGGAGGGAGCACAGGTGTGGATAAGGAAGTACAGGTGTTTCAGCAGGTGTATGGTATGTGCACAGGTGTGAATAGGGAAAATAGAAACATATGTGTGTGGGGTGTGTTGGGGAGGCCCGCTAGCTCAATTATGTACTTGTAACGCCCGTGTAAGTGATCAAAAAACGCACACACACGCACACAAGCACACACATACATGGACACACACACACACACACACACACACACACACACACACACACACACACACACACACACACACACACACACGGGGCCAACACCCTCCATCCACACCCTTGACACAAGCTACACCCGGAGGAAAGAGAGGCAGCTGCTTCCACACCCAAACAGCGCCGGGGGAATAGAGGAGGAGGAGGAAGAAAAGGCGATAACGAGGATGGGGGAAGAAAGAGGAGGAGGGAGAGGAAGGAGGAGGAGAAGAGAAAAAAGAAGATGAATGGTAAGAAAGAGTGTTGCATATGAATGGGAAACACAAGGTAACAAGAGATGAAAGAAAATGAGGAGATGAGATGATGATGAGAGAGAGAGAGAGAGAGAGAGAGAGAGAGAGAGAGAGAGAGAGAGAGAGAGAGAGAGAGAGAGAGAGAGAGAGAGAGAGAGAAGGAAACAGAAGAGAGGGAATGCAAGAGGAGGATTAGGGAAAAGAAAGAGGGAGGAAAAGAGAGAGAAAATTTAACTCACAAACAAGGGAATCTGCAACCTGAATAATCACACCCTCCAATCTCCCCACCCCCGCCACACACACACACACACACACACACACACACACACACACACACACACATGGATACATACATACATACATTCATACATATATGCAAGCACGCACACAGGCCACGCCAAGAGGAATACACGTCCGTAAAAGGAGAACAACCTGAATGCAAATTTACACACACACACACACACACACACACACACACACACACACACACACACACACTATTCATACCTCCAACAGCCAAGCAAAACCTGTATGAGCTTTGGCCGCCACCAGACAGACATTCCTGAAGAAGGGGGTGAAGATTTGAGTGGGGGGTGAGTTGGGAAGAAGTGGGGGCACAGAGAGAGAGAGAGAGAGAGAGAGAGAGAGAGAGAGAGAGAGAGAGAGAGAGAGAGAGAGAGAGAGAGAGAGAGAGAGAGAGAGAGAGAGAGAGAGAGAGAGAGAGAGAGAGTGAGTGTGTGTGTGTGTGTGTGTGTGTGTGTGTGTGTGTGTGTGTGTGTGTGTGTGTGTGTGTGTGTGTGTGTGTGTGTGTGTGTGTGTGTGTTTTCGTTTTTTTCCTCGTAAGGTCAAGGATCAGGATGGCGCGGGCGGCGGTGGGCATGGGCGGGGCGAAGGCGTGGAGGGAGAGAGGGAGAGAGAGGGAGAGGGAGAGAGAGAGAGAGGGACAGAGACGGACAGTGGAGAGCCGGTGGGGGCGGTCCGGGACAAGGGAATGTAAGAATGGAAGAGGGAGACGAGGGAGGGAGAGGAGGGAGGAAGGTATGAAAGATGTACTAACACACACACACACACACACACACACACACACACACACACACACACACACACACCTAATACCGATACGCAAGCACACACACACAAGCAAAAATCACCCACACACATAACAAAAACCCACAAACGCATAAAACAAAACAGCAGCGGCAGTAGAGAAGAAAGAGAGCGGCGGGGAGAGATAAGAGACAAGGAAGAGCTACAAAACGCGCGCGCTACATAAAAGGCAGAGATAGACGCACATAAATAAGCAAGGGAGGTGTACACAGATAGACAGCAATAATGGCGCAAATGGTGAAGTGTTGGAGGCAAGAGATCGCCTGATACTAACGTCTCCATCTTAAACACGTAATCTCCGCCATAAATTTGACTCTCGCTAAGACAAAGTAATGTCTTTATGGTCTGCCTTTATGGTGGCCGGACCTTCTCCCTCCCTTGGCGTTCCTTCCCTTCATTTTTCCTAGAAGCTGGAGGAGAGAGGAGAGAGAGAGAGAGAGAGAGAGAGAGAGAGGGCGGAGCAGAGTTCAAAGAGGAAGATGAGGAGGAATTCTACGAGACGGGATGGGGATACAAAGGATAATGAAGGACTGCAGCAAGAATAGGTAATGCCCAGTGGAAGTTTGAGGGGCGGCAGGACTCGGGGAGGACAAGAGAGGGAGGTGTTCTTCCCTACTGTAAAAGGTTCCTGTCCCGAGGCGCTTCTATGGGATGCGTGGGGCGGGGAATTAACATGAGGGTGGAGGTGCAGGGGAGCATGGATTATGGCTCCTCTTTACACGTAGCGGAGCTGTGGGGGCGTGGAGGCGGCGGAAGCGTGGACGGAAGGGAGGAGTGTGGGATGGGTCATGGTCTTGCGAGGCTGTGCGGCGTGAAGAGAACAAGGAACGGCACGAGGAGAGAAATGCTTCTTAGATTAGATTAGATGAGTTTTGAAGTTGCAGTAAGGAAGAAAGAACGAAATTTTTTAAACCTTCCTTAAAGAGCCTTAAACTTCTGTCCCCATCAAATAAAAATAAATAAATAAAATAAAATACGCAATACATCTTTTTATGTAAGATGGATAACGAGCAAAAACAACAAAATACATTATAAAAAGACCCACATAGGCAACACTCCCTACACAAATGAATCACACCGGCCTAAGATTGTTAAGATTCCAAGATTGTCTCCACTACTACAAGACCCACAGCCTTCACACAAGCCCTCACTCAAGCCCAATAAGCCTTCATACATCACGTACGCTCCTCCATCTCCTCAGGCGGCGGGGACAAACCACGGACACGGACACGGAACGAGAAACTAGTCAGCGGGGAATGTGACGCCGCGGGGAAAAGAAATAGTAATGGAAAGACCGAATCAAAAGAAAAAGGAAGGAAAATAAGAAGATATTTGCGCTTCGGGTCTCCATGGCTGGGTGAATCCTGAGAGCTCTTTCTGAACCCTACTGGAAGACTGAAGGAAGGAGAGAAAGGAAGGAAGGAAGGAAGGAAGGAAGGAAGGAAGGAAGGAAGGAAGGAAGGAAGGAAGGAAGGAAGGAAGAGAGGTTCTGAAGGTGTGTGTGAAGACTGCAGGAGTAAGGAAGAAGGTAAGGAAAAGAAGGATGAATAGAAAGAAAAAAAAAAGATAGTAAAAGAAATAAGGTACGGATACCAAGAAGGAAAATAGGAAAAAAATGAGTGAGTACTAAAGGGAAAAGGAAAATGGATAATATAGACAGAGAAAACGAAGGAAAAGGATGAAAAATAAAAAAAAATCAAGAGGGAAAAGAACAAGAAGGATATAGGTGACGAATAAAGGAGAGAAAAAGGAGATGATAAGGAATGGGAAAATGAATAAAGAACAGAAAGAAGTAACAGAAAATAAAGATGTATGACGACTAAAGAAGAGAGAAAGAAGAAAGAAGAATGACCCGGAAGAAGAAAAGTAAAGAAGGTCAGAGGAAAAATATGATAAAAAAAAAAAGGAGAAAGGAGAGGAGAGAAAAAAATAATGAAGGAATGCGGAGAAGTAACAGGAAAATGGAAGAAAGCAAGGAGGAAGGAAAACAGTAAAGATTAGAGGCATTAGGAGGAAAAAATAAAAGTACAAAAGAAAATGTATGATATGAAGATGATGGTTGAAAGAAAAAGAAAGGAAAAATAGAAAGAGAGGCGAGAAAAGACAATAATAGAGAGGAAAGGAGGAGAGAGAAGTAAGAACTAAGAGGTTAAGAGAGAAGGGAAGGATGATGCAGAGAGGCAAAAAGGAGAGAATAAAAGCAAGGAATGAGAGAGAGAGAGAGAGAGAGAGAGAGAGAGAGAGAGAGAGAGAGAGAGAGAGAGAGAGAGAGAGAGAGAGAGAGAGAGAGAGAGAGAGAGAGAGAGAGAGAGAGAGAGAGAGAGAGAGAGAGAGAGCAAAAGAAAGGAAGAAGAAATAACAGTGACAAGAATGAGGAAGGCTGAAGATTAAGGGAGATGAGATAACATAGGATAGAGAAGAGAGGAGGAGAAGGAGGAGGAAGAGGAGGCGGATAAAGAGGTGGTGGTGGTGGTGGTGGTGGTGAAGATTATGAGATTAGACAAAGTTATAAAGCGTGATGGCGTCACAATCTCTTATCCAACAAGGAGAAAAAACACTATATTCTTGTGGGTGTTCGATCAAGGAAAAAATAATTATCTCGTAAGGTCTTGACAACGCATTATTTACCCTAAGGAGGACAGCAAATTCCCCTCCTAAATATTACAGAGGAAAACACACACACACACACACACACACACACACACACACACACACACACACACACACACACACACACACACACACACACAACACAACACAACACAACACAACATAACATTCACACATAAACACACAACACAAAACACACACACACACACACACACGGAATTGAAACCTCCCCCAACATAAGCAAAAAAAGAAAAAAGAAAAAGAAAAAAAAGAATATTGATTTAACAAATGTGTAAAATTACGTACAAATTTAATAATCCCCATTCCGCCATTTCGACTCGCCAATATTTTAGCTCCGCCTTCTTTCCTCCCCCCGCGTTAAGATAATGGAAAAAGCGGTTTATCTGCATTAAATTATCACCTGGCGTTATAAATGTTCCCCGCTCCCTCATCCCTCACCGGGCGGCCTGGCCAATAATTTCAATCCTGCGAAATTTTAATAACTGGGCCGGAATGAAGCGTCGGACAGCGTTGCCATGACAGCGAGGCGAGGCGACGTGGCAAGCATGAAGGTATACAGGTGAAATGGTGGGGTTGGTAATACTGAATGGGGAGTGTTGGAGGATGACCTTTGTTCTGGTAATAAGTTTAGTAGTTCCTCCTCCTCCTCCTCCTCCTCCTCCTCCTCCTCCTCCGATACTCCCTCCCTCTTTAGCCTCACTAATCTTCTCCCATGAACTCATCTCCTTTGCATCTTCTCATTCTTCTTCTCTCTCTCTCTCTCTCTCTCTCTCTCTCTCTCTCTCTCTCTCTCTCTCTCTCTCTCTCTCTTAATTATCCCATTTACCTTTATGTGTTTCGTTCTCCTGCCATTTACTCCTTCGTGTCTGTGTCTCCTCTCACTCACTTGTGTTTCGTGTCTCTCCAT